>NC_047114.1:11947692-12100657 GCF_902500255.1 Thalassophryne amazonica
CGGACTCGCGGCCCTCCGTGACAGCGGGAAGAGACCCCACGCCTCCCGGGCTGGAAAGCGCGTGAGAAGGATGGATCTCGCCCCAGACCGCCTCGAGCTGAACTCCCCACGGGCTCTCGTACCCACCGCGGGTCCGTGAAGCCTGGCTCAGGGAGGGCCGGTCTCTTCCACAGTCGATGCGCGCAGTCACAAGCGATGTCGTCGGCCGCTGCAATGGGAGAGGTTGAGGAGCTCATGCTGGTTCGTCGTCCGATGCTTGAATGAGATGTGGTCCCCTGGTTTTTATAGAAATCCCCGTGCATGCGGGGAGGAGCTACGTCAGAGTTTTTTTTATTTTTTTTATTTTTTTTTATTTTATTTTTTTATTTTATTTTTTTATTTATTTTTTTTAAGTAAAAAGAGGGGCCAAGTTTTTTCGGACTTCGATAACGTCCCTCCAGGCCAGGCACCTTGTAAAGAGGCCCGTAATCCTGTCGTTGCAGGTGTTGAACATCTCATGCCAGCTCTCAGCCGCAGCTGTGACGCTTCTGACGTGGCCGCTGGCACTAACCCGCTCCAACTTAATTTCACCCTCAGAGACAGTGTCAGGAGGTCCACGCTGGAATATCACCCTATAGCGAGGCCCCTGGGCGCTGAGCCAGGTGAGTTGGAAGCGTGTTTTCTTCTTTTCCGGCGTCCGATCTCCTGGAGGTTCAGGGTTGACCGTGTCGCGAATCATCGAGCCCGCCGCCGCGGAGAAGACACCCCAATCGGCGGAAGTAAGCGCCACCCGTGGGGTTCCTCGAGTGGCAGTCTCACCCTCGGCCAGAGTGAAGAAACTTACTTGGGCATAATACGGGTCGAACGTGTAAGTTAAACGTTCGTGCCCCTCCAGGCTGTACGTCAGATCTTCCTCCGGTGTCGGCTGGCTCAGACGGCTGACGTACATTCTCGCTTTTTTTGGGGCAAGCGAGCCTTCTGTTGTCATGGTGATGTTAACCGGGGTCTCGCAGATGTAGCGGAGGATCGGAGTTCGTCTCGCCATGGTGAATGCTGTATGTCACTCTATCGTCGAAAGGGGATTTTTAAACCCTTCTTCGTCCGCGGGGCGTAATTCCTTACCTTTTGCTCTAAAAACACCGTTTGGCGTAAGTGATAAGGAGCATTGTTTATTGTTCGGGCTCGGGGCAGCATCTCCGCTCAGCGGGTGTCCCGCGCCCCATGATCGATCGGCTAATATCTTAAAAGAAAACATCATCTGGCGTGAGTGATAAGGAGCATTGTTTATTGTTCTTCGGGTTCATCACCTCGGGGCAGCATCTCCGCTCAGCGGGTGTCCCGCGCCCCATGATCGATCGGCTAATATCTTAAAAGAAAACATCATCTGGCGTGAGTGATAAGGAGCATTGTTTATTGTTCTTCGGGTTCATCACCTCGGGGCAGCATCTCCGCTCAGCGGGTGTCCCGCCACACACACACACACACACACACACACACGCACACACACACGCACTCACACAGACACAGCGTCTGCAACAGGTTTTACAGCCGTGGGGTCATGTTTCCGCGAGCGGCTCTATGCGTGGGTATTTGACCGTCTTGCTGCAAAGACTTACAGCCGAGAGAGACGGGTATTTGTTCCCCTTCTTTAATTTACGAATTAAAAAACAGAAAAGGAAACGTAATAATTTAAGAATTAAAGATATTAAAGGGTCATTAAATAATAGACAGTGATTTATGTTTAATTATTTCAGAATTAGTTAATTCTTTAATACATTAAAAAGATCTAGGTATTTTTAATCGTTCTTTAATTCATGAAATAAAATGACATTAAAATATTAGACCCTGGGTGGGAGGGGAGGTATGGCTTGGAGGCGGTGCTTGGCCGGGGTTAGGGGAGGAGCTTGGGGGTGGGGCTAGGGGAGGAGCCAGGGGCGGAACTAGGGGAGGAGCTGGGGGCGGGGCTTAGGGGCGGGGCATACTGACGTCATCGACTCTGATTGGATGTGACGTCATAAGGGGCGGGGGCTCGGAGGCGGGATCAGGGGCGGGGCTTAGGGGCGGGGCATAATGACGTCATCGATTATGATTGGCTGTGACGTCATAAGGGGCGGGGCTTGGAGGCGGGACTAGGGGAGGGGCTTAGGGGCGGGACATAGTGACGTCATCGATTCTGATTGGCTATGACGTCATAGAGGGGGCGGGGCTTAGTGACGTGGCCGATTTTGATTGGCAGCTGTCACTTTTTTGACGAAAGGTGGGTCAGTTTTCTCTCTCACAGTGATATTCCTGTATCGCTAATTAGCATGCTCTGTAAGATGTCTTGTAAATCAATTTAGAGGTGGTACCTGTCAATGTTTTTAGATTTAGATGTGTTTATTTCTCGCTAACCATTACAAAATACAAGCAAAAAATGCCAAATGTATTAAATTTATTAAAAAATACAGCTGCGTCGGCGTGTATTCCACCATCTTGGATTATTCTGTTTGTGCGAACAACTACCGTACATCACACTGTCATCCCGCTGCCTTCACTTGGACTGGTATTCACTGTGTCACGTCTATCAGCATTTGTATGAAATAGACTTCTCAGCGATTTTGGGCCCGCCCAGCTGGCAGCGTAGTGACCACTTGTCTCTTGTTGTTGTAAAAGGCCCACTCTGATTGAAATGAATGCCAGCTGGGCAATTTGCCACCATTGCTTGTAGCTAATTTGACCAAGGTTTGTGTCTTACACTGAGACACACAGTTGTCCAAACTCATTACTGCCTCCTACATGAGACTGAAGCTGCAGCAATTTATTGTCCACCTGGTGATGTCATCAGATACGTACACCACAGTTCCGAGAACAAGACTGTTCCTGGAAATCTTGAAGTCCTGCTTGTAAAACATGTTGCCATTTTCATGGCCCAGAAATATTATTTCAGGAAAAAAAAATCACTGAACGTACGAGCTGTGTCATTCACACACTCCACTTTAATGTGTGACCGATGTATTTTAAATTATTTGTGAGCTCTGTGAGTCTTTCCAAGCTTCATTTATTTTCAACAAGGATACACACACAGAACATTAACACCACCTGCACTTTTTTCACTGCGTTCAGCAGTTACCTCATTTATGCCTCCATCCCTCACCTCCATGCGAGAACTGCAGACTCTGCAAAATGCCACAGATCACGTGAAAAAGTACTTATACATTAAAAAAGAAAATCTATTCAAACTCACGAGGGATAAGATTCTCTTTCACTGAGTATGTTGTGCCCACAAGCCACCCCCTTCTTCCCCACTCTGTCTTTTGAGGCTCCGCGGCCATTGTCAGCGCTCAACGTCTCCGAGTCACCAGTTTCTGTCTGAACAGTCTCATGACAGTTTTTCTATCAGTTCCTCAAAAACCGGTCCACTGAAACCTCTCAAACACTTCCCTTAAACGACAACCATCCATCTATTTTGCACCATGTGTTTGGTGCTGGATCCCAGAGGCAGCAGGTTAAACAGTACAGACATGGGTTACATCCTCCAGCTCCAGCTGGAAGATCCTCGGGCTCGATGGGTTCATAGTCTGGGTCTCCTTGCAGTTAAAAACTTCACGTGGTCCAGACAACCTCAACACAGTTTGTTCTTTGTGAAGGAGCATTGGTTCCACTGTGAGTTCCTTCTGGATCTTGGCCTATCTCTAAGGGAGAGTCCAGACATCCTGCAGAAGAAACTCATTTCAAGTGCTTGTAGTTTGATCATAGGTGAAAAGGAAGTCCTAAAATGGCCCTGAGGTCCATTGGTTCCAGTGCTTATCTCCAGATTACAGAGTGTCAAGCAGATGATGGTGTACAACTCCCCTGGGCAGGACATCTGTCCAGCTCAGGTTACTTACCTGAGCTGGACAGATGAGGAAGGACTGAGACGATGTAGATTAAATATCTTGTCCAAGGACACAGTAGTATTTGAACCCAGGTCTACATATTGGTAGGCCAGCTCCTTACCCACTCAGCTACCTGCTCTACACAGGTGAGAAGCAGAAGATAAATCAATGAGTAAATTAAAAGCTTTCCCTTCTGGCTCCTCCTTCACAGCACTCACAAGCCCCACCAACATGGCTACCAGCAGTGCTCCAATCCACCTGTCGATCACTTGCATCATCTCAACAGAATTCCAGGATCATTGAACGCCTTCCCTGGGAGCAGTAACTGACTCCCAACCCAGATGGAGACATACACTTGTTTTGGGCAGAACGCCATGGTCTCATATGTGGCCTCAAGAAGCCATCAGAACCACAGCATCTGCAAAAACTGAACGGTAATCTTGGCACCTTGATAGCAGACTCACGGGTACATCTCCAGAGTCTATCCAAAAAGTCACAATTAGTCTATAAAACACAGATGACGATCGTGATCCATAAGTGTTGGCTTTATGTACGTACATGTTTTGACAGGAATGATAGAAGTAAATGGGGAACTCGGGACATGTCTCTGCCATGTGTTCTCCCTTGCAGTCTGAGTCTCCACAAGGAACCACTCACTTGACCCAAAGTCACTCAGGCGGTACCCAAGAACCTGGCAGAGAGACCTCATACACATCCAGTCCTCACCTTAGGTCACTGAGTAGCGCCCAAGTTTCACAACCAAACAGTAAGAAAGGATGCACCAGAACCATAATGATCTGGAGCTCCTGCCAAGGCATTGGTTTCACCAAACACCTCTGTCCAGTGACCTCATGACCTCAGAAGCTCTATCTAGATGTCTCCTGACATTGGAGACCAAACATGTAGAAACATAAACGTCACTTCTGAGAAAAGTCTCTAAAGAAGCTCAACACTTTCATCATATGCAGATACACTTATGATGGCTGAGTCCAGAAAGTCATTGAAAACCTGGATCTTGTAGTCTTGATCCAAGACAATTATAAACCCAGAAACAATGACGCCAACATCTTGACAGCTCCAACTGGAATCACAGAGTGATCACACAAAGATCACAGTATTGTTTGCCAGGTCAGTCAGCCTTTCCTCACAAACAAAGGCACCCAGGAACTGGACTCCACCACCTTCCCCAACAATCTCACTGTCACAAAATTAAATTCATTCTTCTTTATAACAATATACAACTATAAAGGTGACACACTGGCTTAGTGGTTAGTACTGATGCCTCACAGCGAGAAGGTGATGGGATCACTTCCCGCCCTTTCTGTGTGGAGTTTGCATGTTCTCCACGTATCTGTGTGGGTTTCCTCCCATAATCAAAAAAATATGCTTATTTGAGGTCTGCTCCTTTTTCTGTCCCTCACCAGAGCTGCGTCTCTAAGTCTGGAGTTGGTCCCTGGGTGCTTGACTGTGGCTGCCCACTGCTCCTAGTGGTTGGTTTGTGTCTAATTTAATTTAATTGAAATTACTAACTGTAATTAGGCTGGTTAAATGCAGAGAACAAATTTTGTTGTATATATGTACAATGACAAATAGTGAGTGAGTGAGTGAGTGAGTGAGTGAGTGAGTGAGTGAGTGAGTGAGTGAGTGAGTGAGTGAGTGAGTGAGTGAGTGAGTGAGTGAGTGAGTGAGTGAGTGAGTGAGTGAGTGAGTGTTTATGAGCAGCTAAAAACTGTACTGTACTGTATGTACTTTATAAGTCGGATCTATCACAGAATGCATTGTGAAGAGGAAAAAAACGTAAGTAAGTCGTAGTGGAGCACAAGTCACACGTTTTTATGTATGTGGAACTGACTTGGTAACACAATGTTTCCCTGAGGTGAGTTTAACAATAGCCACCCATGTAGCACATGTGCACACCACAGCCAGTGTGGTTACTTAATATAATTCCAAAAATAAATAAAGTGAACAAAAAAGAATGTGTGGTGGACACATTAGATGTTATTTGATGCTGTTTTGGACAGAATAAGTAATGAGATGTAAACAGATTGCTGGTGCAGCAGCCATTCTGCTCTGTGTGAGCCTGATCCCGTTAGATGTCAGAAGCTAAGCAGTAGTTAGTACTTGGATGGGAGATCTCTTCAGAACACCAGGGGTTGTGTGTGTTTCGCCAGGTAAAACTGGAGTTGTGTCAGGAAGGGCATCCAGCATAAAACTTGTGCCAAATAGTAATGTAGATCTGGTTGTATCTGTGGTGTTGACCCCGAACAAATGGGAGCAGCTGAAAGAACAACAACAACACAGACTGCTGGTGCACAGCAACATGGATTTATGCTGGAACTCTGGAAACACCACAACTTCTGGTATAAAGGCTGTTAAATTCCAAAAATGAGTAAGTTAGATAAATGAGCGTGGGACTAGCAACATACTGGATGTTACTGGATGCAGATGAACACAGACTGCTGACCAGTGTTGCCACAGTTACTTTGAAAAAATAATCCAATTACTGATTACTGATTACTCAAATTTAAAAGTAACTAAGTTAGATTATGAGTTACTTTATTAGTTACTTT
The DNA here is from genome assembly GCF_902500255.1 of Thalassophryne amazonica. Lineage (NCBI taxonomy): Eukaryota > Metazoa > Chordata > Actinopteri > Batrachoidiformes > Batrachoididae > Thalassophryne > Thalassophryne amazonica. The sequence goes on from NC_047114.1 coordinate 11,954,096, forward strand.
CAGCAGTTGCTGACAACAACCCCCCCACCACCACCCCAACATGAAAATGATAACCAGTTTTGCCAATACTCACTTTACAATCACCCTTTCTTGACTTCAATGAAAATAAATACTTGTTTTAGAAAAAATAATATAAAGACATCTTTCTTGACCTCATATTTAACTGTTGTCAGCACTGTAAAGGTGAAACTTACAATTTTTAACCTACATTGTTTATAAATGTAACTATTAAATTCTTTGTAGCATTTTTCTAACATTTAAATTCTTTCTAAACATTTTAGTTGTTGAATGAATTATTATTATTATTATTATTATTATTAAGTAGTAGTAGTATTTGTAGTATGAAAAATTGTTTTCAAAAGTTGACCTCTAATCTGTAGGGGTGTTGTGGGGAGCCGCATCCCTCCCCTCCCCACGCCCCCTTTCCACCTGGATTCGCCCCTGGTTTCTGAGCACGAAGAATGGATAATGTGTATCATGAGCAGATTGATAGGTAAGAAAGTGTTATCAGTGTTTTTTACGTTATGTCGTCTTCAGTGAGAGATTTTAGGTGCATTTAGGAGGGAAAAAAGCATTCATATTTGCTGTTAACACATCGCAAATCCGCTGTTTTTAGCAAAGACACACAGAGCGGCACAGAGTGTTAAAGAAAAAAACGTAAAGATGTCTTTGTAAACAACCTGGTCTCACGGCAAGTCGTGATTCAGCAGCACAAAATATACATTAATCTGTTGGTTCGTGATACTGTGACGAAAAGCGCCTTTTTTTCATCATGGCAGCACGAATTCATTGTAATTCATTCCATGATGGCTGCATGAAATTAAAAGTGAAGTGGGGGGGTCGGGTGGTTATGGTTAGGGTGGTGGGGAAGGAGTAAGATTAGGTTATGGTTAAGGTTAGGGTTGGGGCAGGAGTAGGGTTAGGAATAGTGAGCCCCCGTCATGAAAATTTGACTCATTTCGTCACGGGAGCACAAAAAAAGTGCAGGTGTGCAGCCATCACCGCGCTTTGAGAGACGACAACTGTTTCTTCAACTCGGAGCTGAAGCACAAACCAGCAGATGAAAAGCTCACAGCTTGCTGAAAGTGGGCGAAGTGGTTAGTTCAGCTGAACCCCGACCGTCTCCTGCCCACAGGCCACTTTTAATGCTGCGATTGACCCACAATACAAAAATAATCATAACACACAGTGATTTGGAGAAGTAACTTTTAATCTGATTACTGATTTTTAGAAAGATTAACATGTTAGATTACGCGTTACTGAAAAAAGCAATCAGATTAGAGTAACACATTACTAAGTAACACATTACTAAGTAACACGTTACCAGCATCACTGCTGCTGACCCACAGTGTTGGAAACACTACAATAAAAATGTCAGTTTCTTTTTATTAATCAACTCTTTAATTTGGGGTTTTTGTGTGTTATTGAGGTGTAATTTTATTCTTGGCATGTATTTTGATTAGTGCTTTGATTCCTGGGAAAGCCTGCTGTATAAACAGTTAGCTGTCTTACAGACTATAATATGTGGTGTTGGTCTTCAAAGCATCAAACTGATTTGATAATTTGACTAATATCTGTAAATTGAGTGTTTTAAGCTGCTCTCACTTAACTGATCTTATCAGGATGGAAGAAGGATGTTTCACAAGTCCCAATTTTTATCTCTGGTTTTTATGTTCTGTGGTTGGTTTCTGTCTTTGGTTGGGACAGATGGAGGTCTGCAGGAGGTCTTGGAATTGATGTAAATCTGCAACCTTACAGCAGCACTCAGCCTGGTCTGGCAGGTCCACTTTAACCAACACTCTGGCAGAATTCCCATCCTGTTCAGATACTGTTGCTTTGATGAAAATCAGTTTGACGGCAGAAAAATCTTCTGACCTTGAAAGTTTCATATGAGTAAATGAGTGTCCATCAAAGGTCATCCTCTAAGATCAAAAGCATCGAAAGTCATCAGAGAATTGATTCATGCCCGGCACAATATAAATGTACAAGTAGATATACATATGTCTGCAACAGTGTTTTTGACTGTATGTCTTCATCATATGACTTCATTTTGAAGTCATTCATACCAGTCAACAACAAATATTTTGCTGATCAATGTATGTGTTAGATCATGAGCTTCTTGCAAAACAGCTGACATTTGGACCATGTTTTCCTTGACCTTCAGCTGAACTACTCCAAAAATATAATCACATGTAGATACCCATATAATTAATATTCCCACCAGGTTTGATCCATGTAGGCAACTTGTTTTTTCAGATATACAAAAAAGTGTTTGTCTGTTCTTGTTCTGTTTTTGTTTGTTTGTTTGAACAATGTTCTGTTGGGAAGGTGTCGTAACACGGACCCACAACAGGGGGCGCTAATGAACGGACAATGGATAAGGGAAGGAGTAACAATTTAATGTTGCACAAGAACACAACGTAAAATAAACAAAGGTACTGCCAATCACACACAAGAGGATTGCGGGCAGGCTCGAAGATAGGAGACCTCAGATGAACGAAGAGCCGGGACCCACACCGCTTCTACCACCAACGGCCTGAAGAACACTGAAGCCGCCAAGCCCCGAGTCCCCAGGTGGTCTCTGTCCTCCGTTGTCGGCCCTGGTACTGCTGGCAGAAAAAACAGAAGGTAGTGAGTGTGAATCCTCACACCCAGCAACCTTGATTATTGATTCTTGTGGAGGGAGAGCCTCCACCTCCAATCATACACACGTGCAGCTCCGAAAATCCAGTCAAGGAAATACCACCAGGAAAAAACAGCTGCAAAACAGATCAGATTATTATTTGACGTATAAGTCAGCAGAGAGATTACCTTGTATCGTAGGAGATTTCTCGGCGAGGAGGTGGAGTCGCCACCCGGCCTTTATGGTGATGGTGATGATGAGATGATGAGTGACAGCTGGTGTTGAGGATGATTGACGGCTGTCACTCCCAGTGGTTCTGGCGCCCTCTTGTGCTTGAAGCCCGCACTCCAAGCAGGGCGCCATCCGGTGGTGGTGAGCCAGCAGTACCTCCTCTTCAGCGGCCCACACAACATGTTCCACCTTTTCCTTGACCTTTGGCCAAACTGCTTCAAAAATGTAATCACCTCTAGATATCTATCCACATAATATTGCCATGAAAGTTTGATCTATCTAGGCTCCTTGGCTCTTGAGATATACATAAAAAGTTGTTTTTTGTTGTCTTTTAGACGATATTCCACATTTTCCTTGACCTTTGGCCAAACTACCACAAAAAATATAATCACCTCTCAATATCACTGCATGTAAGTAACCAAGTTTAATCTTTCTAGGTTTCTTGGCTGTTGAGATATACCAAAAAAAAGACAACTTTTTTTGGACCATGTTACACATTTTTCTTGAAGATTGAACAAACTACTCCTCAGGGCTGTGTCCTGTCTCCTCTCCTCTTTATTCTGTACACAAACAGCTGCAGGTCTTCTGATTAAAACAGATTTCTGATTAAATTTTCAGACAACACAGTCCTGGTCTCATTATTGTCAGGAGATGAGATGGATCATGGTCCTGTTCTGGGGCAGTTTGTCCAGTGGTGTGAGGACAATTACCTTGATCTGAATGTTTTAAAAACTAAAGACATGGTGATTGATTTTAGATGTGCTTCACCTCACAGTGTTAGTCTCATTAGCAGGGAAAATGTAGAGATTGTCAGTAGGTACAAGTACCTGGGCACTGTGACTGATGATAAATTGAAGTTTGACCTGAACACTGATAGCATGGTTAAAAAACGGCAGCAAAGAACTTACCTTCTGAGGAAGCTGAACTCTTTTAATGTGAGTAAAACTATTTTAACCAATTTTTATTGTTATTTTATTGTAAATGAATGAATAAATAAATGTCGTATAACTTTTATTGTTCCACTTGTAACTGAAATGGATGGTAGTATGTTGTGCGTATGTGAGAACTGTTCTGGAATGCTGCAAATGAATTGCCCTCCGGGATCAATAAAGTTTTCTGAATCTACTCCCAAATCGTATCCCCTCTAGACATCTATCCAAGTAATACTCCCACCAAGTGTGAACGAAATCTGTTGACACTCACTCACTCATCTTCAACCACTTACTCCAATTAAGGGTAACAGGGGCTGGAGCTTATCCCAGCCGTCACAGGGCATGAGGCGGGGTTCACCCTGGACAGGACGTCAGTCTGTCGCAGGCCCACATATAGACGAACACATTCACACGCACACAAACGGACTATTTAAAGTTCCCAATCCACCTAACCTGCATGTCTTTGGATATGGAAGGAAGCCGGAGCACCCAGAGGGAACCCATGCAAACACGGGGAGAACATGCAAACGCCACACAGAAAAGCCACAGGTGGGAATCAGTCCCATGACCTTGATGTTGTGAGGCAACAGTGCTAGCCACTAAGCCACCATTGCTGCCCCATCTGTCAATACACAGGATACAAATCTTGAAAATGACTCCTCTAACCAGACGAAGAAAGGTTAAAAGGAATCCTCAATCTGCATCCAGATCTGGATCAGCATCACTATGTAATGAGTCCTGCTTAGCTTGAGTGTAAACCTTTACAGTTAAAAAAAAAAAAAAAAACTCCAACAATGCCACCAAAGGATGCGAGTGAAAAGGTACCCATGATGGAGAGATGATTTAATGCCTTCAGTGTGAATGTGAACATAACATTATGTTCAAACATAATGTTTGAACATAAATATGACCCTCTAATTCATAACACCGAGCACTTCCTGCCACCATCCAGCTGTCTGATTTAAGGCGAACCCCAGCAGGCGTGTGCACGGAACGAACAGGCTGGAAAACTGGAGCAGAAAATTTGCTCCATTCATACACAAAAAAACTCTCAGCACTGAGCTGGAAGAAACAGGAGGAGCAAAGCATGCTGGGACACGGAGCTAACAGTCAGACAACACTGACTTTGATGTTTGTGAAGCCAAAATGAGAAGAGGCGGCCATGATGGAGGTGTGATGGGCAGCAGCACCGTGTGGCCAAACACAAAATGAGCTTCATCAGAAAATCCTTATTGTCATTGTAGGAATGTCATATTGTACAACGAAATTAGGGTGCCATCTATGCCATGCTAGTATGCAAAAATATAAATACAAACAGTGGTGGGCACAGCTAACCAAAAAGTTAGCTTTGATAACCGCTAATCTGCTAAGTGAAAAGTGAATTTTATAATGCTAAACCAATATAAATCGCAAAAAAAAAAATTTTGAAAAAGTTACAGCTAATTGCAAACTGCTAACTTTTAGTATTGACTCTGTACGGAGTCGGCTAAGCTAGTTTTGAGTTTAAGCACTGCAAGTGCTGCTGGGTAAATTCAATCAGATCAGAGTCGATCAGAGTAATATAAATAAAATGTCCAAAATTCGGTTTGTGTTTATGAACTTCCACGCAGGTTAAATGTAGCAGACACAGAATATTTGGAATATTTGTTTTAGCAAGTTTTCAGGGTCTCATGCAACAGACTCTTACAAATGTTATGAAAGGTATAAAATTGGTTGTATAATGTTCATTTGCAATTGCTGTCATGTGGTTTCTCAGTGTTATTTTGACTGCAGCAACTCTCTGGTGTGCAAGGAATTATGGGATATCTCAATAGGGTGAATTACGTAATTATGTCTGACACCCCCTGTAAAGTTATTGTAACTTGTGTGTTTTTGCAATGTGTGTGATCGGTGATGCACTTATATTGAGTCATTCTGTGCATAAAACTGCATTTGAGATTCACAAATATGTTGGTGTATTCACACTCCTAGACAGAGCTGCCGGTAATGTAGATAAACTGTCCGGAATTAGTTGATTTTAAATGAAACAATGAGTAAAAAGTGCTTTGTGTTTCATGTCTTCTGCCCACTGTCTGAGTGGATGTATGTTTAAAGTAAATGACTTTTTCTTCTTCTTCTTCTTTGCAAAAGCAGCTGGCAGTTGGTCCGCCCCCTTCTGTTGGGGGAGGACTGACCTTCTTACAGAGATCTTATTATTGCAAAACAAAAAAAATGAGTAGAACTAAATTTAGCGGAAGCTAATTGGTCCGCTGATGGATTTCAAAGTTAGCTGAAAAGCTAATCCGCTAATGAAAAAGTTAGCAGATTAGTGGAACTATGCCCACCACTGAATATAAATAGCTTGTGCTTTTCTTTTTCCTTGTTTTTCACATCTTATCATCAACATGTCACCTTAGTAATAAAACTATGAATCTGTTGTGCTGCCTTGGTGTTTGCTCAGCTCTGCTCCCCCACTCATTCTGTTTTTCCATTTTTTAGCATTCATGTGTTTTTGTCTAGCTTTTCTGACCAGTTTCTTGTTCTCTGTTCCCACAGCGTTCCTGTTCCCTGTCAGCTCCGTGGGCAGTCACCTGGTACCAGTCACTTGCCACCACACCTGTTCTGGTCCAGTCTGTGTCTCCTGCAACATCCCAAATCCTTTTGTATCATCATTCCAATAAAACTGTCATTTTACTTTCCATCACAGCTCCTCTGCACTGTGGGTCTTATCTTGGTTCGATCAGCTCAACCGTGACAGAAATATTACCCATATTCTCAAAATCTCAGTCACAGTTGTTTATCTTATTTCCAGTTGAAGACAGATGTTTAATCAGTCGTATCCAGAAGTCATGACTTTCAGATCAAAGATGGACTAATATTGATAACAACAAATTTTGTACAAAGTATTAAATAAACTTCTGTAAGTGTGCTCCACACTTTTTCCCTGTGTCATTCTATTTTATTACACGACTTAATTTCTGTACTTATTTGCTTTGGTTTCTTTGTATGTGAAGATTACTTGAGTTATTAGCGACATCTGGTGAAAACTCCATGTCGATAGCATCTTTAAAAATATATTTACTGAGAACAATGGTGATGTGTTCAATACTTACTCATCTGCTGTTTATTATACATCTAAATCTGCATGTCTGTTATTTGTTAGTTAGTTAGTTAGTTAGTTAGTTAGTTAGTTAGTTAGTTAGTTAGTTAGTTAGTTAGTTAGTTAGTTAGTTAGTTAGTTAGTTAGTTAGTTAGTTAGTTAGCTGGTGTTAAAAATCCAACCCCTTGTCTGCGTTGTGACACCTGGGTAATGGATCAATTTGGGGATTGCTTATTGGGGGGAAATACAGTGGGGACCTTGTTTGCCCTTTGGCTGTCACATGAACTATAAAGGTCCAACAGGGACCCTGAACAAGAGACGGCTAACAGGCTTTGGTGAAACAAGACGTCCTCAACAGTGGACCAGCTGGAGGAGCTGATGGCTTGTAAGCCAACGGCTGTGAAAGTGGATGAAGGCTGTAGCAGGTCTTCAAACCCTGATTGTGTGGAATTTCTGAGCCATTGGACCAGGCTAAGGATCTCTCCAGGGCTGTGTGTTCATCAGCGCACAATGACATTCCTGCGTTAAACAAAATCATGCGCAGGCATCGCTAGATCGACCCTGGATGTAAATTTCCGGCGCTGCACAGCCACAAGTCTTTCATTGATCGGCAAAGAGTGATGGGGCAGGATTGTGAATTTGGAAGCCCTTGGCTCGTACCCAGCACAGAAGCGGCAGATGTATGATTCAGTTGTCAGACCCTTGGAAGAAGCAGGCAGGTTTTTCGGTAGCTGAATCTGTGACTCAGCAGCCCTATTTAGGTTCCGCTCTGCTCACCCTGAATAGGGAGGTGGCTAGAAAAGGTGCCCTAAACATAGTCTGCTAAGCTCATCTGGATTATAGCTTCCAGAGGGTCACCAGCTCTGCTGTAGAAAAACAAAAACACAAGTAATGAACTTTGGTACATGGAACATATGAAATTTGATGGACAATAAAATGTTGGTCAGACCAGAAAGATGAATAACTTTCATCTCTTGTGAACTCCAGACTCTCAACATCATTGCCTTGAGTGAAACAAGAGCAGGAGAAGGCCAGTTACCAGGCAGACAACCAGTCTATCTCCACATTTCTAAAGTAGTCTATCTGCAACAGCCAGCTGCAGAGTGGGTGTGTCCTTAACCTTCTCCAGCCATGACTACCAAATATTCAGACATCCTATGGATTGTGAGGTGCTGTTCTTTGCTGACTATATAGTACAGTAGTATGAGTATTTGGGTGTAGCCAAGTGTGCAGAAGTAGCTATGCACGTTGAACCGCCATCATGCACCACAGTGTTTATAAGAGTCTGGCAGCAACAGAGGATGCACACACACTCGTTAAGACACACACGGCACTGAAGAGGATTGGAATCACCCCAACAACATCCTGACGGTCCACAGCTTTTTGTGGCCCAGAGGTAGGAAAACAAACATCCCATCTAAACTCAAACATAAATTCTGCATCAACACACACACACACATTTACGGAATCAATTCCCACATTGACGAAGCTTGAGAAAAGTCTTCAGCTGGAAATGGTTATTGATCGTCTGTGTGCGACCACAAAGAGCCGCCTGTGATCAGCTGCTGCTTCTGAGTCAAAGGACGCACTCAGCAGAGATGAAAGGACATGCCACTGATTCAGACTTTTTTCTCGACTTTAAAGCACACAAAACAGAAGAGAAAGGGACTTCCAGTCATCTCTGAAGGTTCAGCGGCATTTCAGTCTGGGAAGTCCTCCTCAGACCATCATATCACCTCCATGTCTGCTGAGAGAACTTTATGAAACTAACTCATCACAACTGTTGATTGCTTTTCATCAAACTAACAGAACAGACATCACTCATTATGCGGTTTCAAAGAGATAAGAACAGAACACTGGGCATGATAGCATGTATATATTAAAAATGTTAAGTGTTATTTACCTATGTCAATGTTGCGTGTTAAAACTGATGCAGTTTTTAATTGTTATTTTCACAAATGCATAATTTCCTTTCTGCTCTTTTGCATTCTTGCAAATTTCTGTTCAAAATGGTAAATGGACTGCATTTATAAAGCGCTTTTCCATCTGCATCAGACGCTCAAAGCACTTTACAATTATGCCTCACATTCACCCCGATGTCAGGGTGCTGCCAAACAAGGTGCTCACTACACACCGGGAGCAATAGGGGATTAAAGGTCTTACCCAAGGGCCCTTAGTGATTTTCCAGTCAGGTGGGGATTTGAACCCATGATCTTGTGGACTCAAGCCCAACACCTTAACCACTAGACCAGGGGTGGCCAAGTTCGGTCCTCAAGAGCCACCTTCCTGACACTCTTAGTTGTCTCCCTGCTCCAACACACCTTGTGTTGGAGCAGGGAGACAACTTGTGTTGGAGCAGGGAGACAACTAAGAGTGTCAGGAAGGTAGCTCTCGAGGACCGAACTAGCCACCCCTGCACTAGACCATCACCTCCCCTTCAAAAGAAGAATTTTGCTTAGATTGGACTTTTAAAAAGTTCCCTGCATAAAGACATCTTCACACATAATACGATTGAGACAGAATGGTACATGAAGGAGTCGAATGGCACTCATGGAAAATCGGAGCTGCACTTGAACGCTTCGTACAGCTGTCACCATATCCATTCGGGCACAGCACATGCACTCTATATTCGCATGCTGCTGATGCCAAAAACCCATTCAAATGGTGACCAAGATGAGGTCGCACTGCCATCTGATCATGTTCGCAGTATTTGCATGTCATGTCGTACACAGGTCGGACATATCGTGCTGTGGCCGAGGAGCTGCGTGAAATCTGCCATGTCGAACCGTGGCCGAATGATGTGATAGAGGCAGCCTTCACACCAGCGGCTGAAAGTCAGCAAATGCTGTGCGAGTGGCCTTTCGACCCATTCTTGGAGTCGGCCAGAGTCCAGGTGTCGCCCACAAACATCCAACACCACTCGCAAGCACTTAGAAAAGGCGGGGCCATTCGCACCGCCAGCATAAAAACAGCGAGCAGGTGACCACCGAATGACCCCACATTTTCTAAGTGACCCCACGAGTGCGCCATGTCCCCCCCCTCTCTCCCCACCACACAAATGAAATGGTGTGCGAGTGTGCCGTCCCCCCCTCCCCCAAATCAAATCCAACATTGTGGAGGTGCAGCTGAAGGGGAAAATGCTCCAACAGTGGCCGGAGTGCAGTGCGATCGCTGTCCAGGGCAGTGTGCACATGAGGGTGGCCTGTCATGTCCATGATGGACATCATGTAACACATTCCCTCCCATTACACAATATGAGACATTATGGTCATTTCAGCTGTAGAACCACACATGCAGGTGCACATGTGATACTACAGCTGCGTGCCCACACAAGTTGATGCATGTCATAGGCTCGAGTGCACAGCTGACCGGCATGTCAGAGCTGTGGACCACCCATCATGTCATATTCTGCATGTCTCTCTGGAGGTGGGATCACCACGCAGCAGTGCACAGCTATCGAATGGACAGCCACATTACAAGCAATCGCAACTCAGGGCTTTGAGTGACAGTCAGCTGTGAGACCAAGGGGGCGTGTCACTCAGATCATGTTAGTGCAGATTCACCAACGCTGTCAGATAACATGCACGTTGTCAGGTGAGAGTGTGAGTGACAGCGAGGTATTCAATTAAAAGAAATAGTGGTAAAATAAAAAAAACACAAACAATGGGGCGCTCATTCATGTGTGACGGCTTTGCTTCGCTCTGCAGATACGGGGGCATGTCCAGCTCAGACTCACTCTCTCAGCTGACACTGACAGGGTGAACACAACATGTTAAATTAAAACAAAGGACAATAAATAATTATAATAAAATAATGATCAGCATGTCATGAGACCCCTGCCACATGTGCATTGCTGTGGCGTGTTATGAGTTGATGGCAGATATATGTTCTGCAGCTGTGATTTGCACTGGTCAGCTGGGTGTGTGGCAGATGAACCGCAGCAGTTCAGGGCAGTGTCATCGCTGCTCACAGCTGGAGAACACGTATTGTGCCATGTACACCACCACCTGTGAACATTCCACTGCAATGCACACGTGTCAGCATGCTTTCCTGAGGTGGTAAACAATCAAAACACATGACACCTTCAGCAGCACTTCAATGCACACTGCAGACGCGATCAGCCAGGCTGCTCCATGTGAATAAATCTGTCTGTCCATATGACCATCCAGCTGACAATCCAAATGTCATGTCCACCATGTGAGGGATGGCCAGCTGAACACAGAGGGACATTAATTCATGTATTGTCTACTGTTTATATCAGGAATTAAATTTTACCAGACAAAACACAATCCATTTGATGCGTCATTTCCAACACAGACCGTCATGTCATCAGTCATCAATTACACATCATAAGAATAATAAGGGGAACTTTATTAATAACAAAAAAAAATGTTTTGCCAGAGTGCTGAAACAGTCACAGAACAAAAAAAAAAAATTTTTGTTTATTTTTTCTTTATTTTATTACAGTGAGAACAGAATCATTACCAGACTGTCTTACATTTAAACAGTACATTAATTGTTCTACATTAATTCTAAATTCACATTTTATTGTAATAATTCATCAAGACTTGTCTAAAATGGTATCATACATATATAAATGCCAATTTGTGAGAGATTTTGTGTTGCTAAAGTGAATGTTGAGGCACACGTGTGCAGTAATCATGCTGTCTAATCAGTATCTTGATACGCCACACATGTGAGGTAGGATGGATTATCTCGGCAAAGGAGATAACAGATTCAGACAGATTTGAGAGAACTAGGTTTTTTGTATAAAAACAACGCCAATTCCAATGAAGTTGGGACGCTGTGTATAATGTAAATAAAAACAGAATCCAATGATTTGCAAATCCTCTTCAACCTATATTCAATTGAATACACCACAAAGACAAGATATTTAATGTTCAAACTGATAAACTTTATTGTTTTTGTGCAAATATTTTCTCATTTTGAAATGGATGTCTGCAACACGTTTCAAAAAAGGTGGGACAGTGGTATGTTTACCACTGTGTTACATCACCTTTCCTTCTAACAACACTCAATAAGCGTTTGGGAACTGAGGACACTAATTGTTGAAGCTTTGTAGGTGGACTTTTTTCCCATTCTTGCTTGATGTACGACTTCAGTTGTTCAACAGTTGTCATATTTTGTGCTTCATAATGCGCCACACATTTTCAATGGGTGACAGGTCTGGACTGCAGGCAGGCACTCTTTTACTACAAAGCCACGCTGTTGTAACACGTGCAGAATGTGGCTAGTTATTGTCTTGCTGAAATAAGAAAGGATATCCTTGAAAAAGATGTTGCTTGGATGGCAGCATGTGTTGCTCCAAAACTTGGATGTACCTTTCAACATTGATGGCGCTATCACAGATGTGTAAGTTGCCCATGCCATGGGCACTAACTGTTGAACGACTATGGGGGTGTGTTACCCCCATACCATCACAGATGCTGGCTTTTGAACTTTGCACTGGTAACAATATGGATGGTCTTTTTGCTGTTTTGTCCAGAGGACACAACATCCATGATTCCCTAAAACAATTTCAAATGTGGACTCATCAGACCACAGCACACTTTTCCACTTTGCATCTGTCCATTTCAAATGAGCTTGGGCCCAGAGAAGGCGGCGGCATTTCTGGATCCTTTACAACAATGATGTCGGTTTTTAATGCAGTGCTGCCTGAGGGATCAAAGGTCAAGGGCATTCAATGTTGGTATTCGGCCTTGCTGCTTACATGTAGAAAGTTCTCCAGATTCTCTGAATCTTCTGATTATATTATGGACTGTAGATGATGGAATCCCTAAATTCTTTGCAATTGAACATTGAGAAACATTGTTCTTAAACTGTTGGACTACTTTTTCACGCAGTTGTTCACAAAGTGGTGATCCTCACCCCATCTTTGCTTGTGAACGGCTGAGACTTTTGGGGATGCTCCTTTTATACCCAATCATGGCACTAACAATTAGTGTCCTCAGTTCCCAAATGCTTATTGAATGTTGTTAGAAGGAAAGATGATGTAACACAGTGGTAAACATACCACTGTCCCAGCTTTTTTGAAACGTGTTGCAGGCATCCATTTCAAAATGAGCAAATATTTGTACAAAAACAATAAAGTTTATCAGTTTGAACATTAAATATCTTGTCTTTATGGTGCATTCAATTGAATATAGGTTGAAGAGGATTTGCAAATCATTGTATTCTGTTTTTTACATTTCGCAAAATGTCCCAACTTCAATGGAATTGGGGTTGTACTTTGGACTGATGTTTCACTTCCTGGCATCTTACTGATTAACTGATAATGAAAATAACTGCTGAGAACATCCGTGTTTTTTTACTGCCAGATGCTTGGGAACTGTTTTGGTGCAGAAGGCCACAGTTGACGTCTGTGCTGACACACAAACACTCATTTATTAATGAACCATTTCTGAGAAATACGCAACCTCTGACCACCCCACAGCGGCGCTCTGTGCTAACATACTGTGCCTTCAGTCAGCATCAAGGTTAGCTTCAAGAAAACAAGACGCAAACCTTAAAAATGAAATGGAAACACAGCTCCCAGTTTATTTGTTTTTTGTTGTTGTTGTTGTTTACTTTAGGACCTCATATAAAATAAAGAGTGGAGAAAAAATGCAAGATTCTTTCCTGAAAATAAATATAGCTTTTCTATAAAAAAAAAAAAAATGCAACAAACACTACTCCATCTCAAACTAAAAATACATTTTTAAATAATTTCATATAAAATGTTGCTATTATGCCATTTAATCTCATAATGAAAACAAATTTAAAAATTCAAGAGTTTTTTAATAAAAAGTAATACCCCATCACACATCGCCAGAATCATGCAGAATGGCGTCAGAATGATGATTTGACCTGCATCCGAAAAGTGTCGGGTTTCAGTTTCAAAACATTCTGACAGCCATCTGCGAGAGTCCACACAGTTGGTCAAAATCAGCCAGCAGCCCCAAGTGTGATGCACATGTTCAAAAACCTCTGAGCACGGTCGAAATGGGACACCTATCCGACAGTGACAGTGATCAATGTGCAATCTGAGGACCATCTGACTACAATTTACATATTCTGATAACAACAAAACAGGAACCTTGAGATGGATCTGGCACGGCAAAGCCTGTCGGTATAACCTGCATGTGCCACGTATAATATGTTGAACTGTTGAAATGTATGTGGCACGCTTCATCATGATAATTATGAGGGGTCACACACACACCCGCGCTGCACACTCGCACGCACGTGCGCGTGAGGAACACAGCAATGCCTCCCAGTCCGGTCCATGTTTGTCATCCCGACATTTGGACATGGGGCGGTCTTCAGCGCCTTTTATGGCCGTCTGACAGCAGTCTGTGTCATCTACCTGTTGTCTACATACGCTTTGGATGCCTTCGTGCAGGTGTGGATGAGGTAATCTGGATGGGTTCTGATACTGCTGTCTTTTTTCCTGTCGACTGTGTCCGATTATGGCAATATTTGCTGTGTCGGGCTGGCTCCTGCACATGCTTGCTATGTGTGATGGGAGTTTAACAGATTGTGCTGTTTAATCTCGAACTGAAAACGAACACAAAATTAAGAATTCTTAGAAAAAAATGCAAAAAAGGATGCTCTTTAATATTAAACTGAAAACAAATAAGAAAATAATGTGAGTTTTTAAGTCAAATTTGAGATTATGCTGCTTAATCTCAAAGTGAAATCAAAAATGTTATATATATATATATATATATATATATATATATATATATATATATATATATATATATATATATATATATATATATATAAATCTCAAACTTAAAACAAATTTTAAAAATCTGAATTTTTATGTAAATTGTAACACATTATGTTCTCAAATACATAACTGAATTTTTGTATAAAACATAAGAAATGACGCTATTTAATCTCAAACTGAAAACAAATTTTAAAAAAATTAAGAATTCTTAAATAAAAATGTCACAAATGTTCTTTACTATTTAAACTGAAAACAAAATAAAAACAAATGATTCTTCATTTTTAAAAATGTTGCAAAATATTTCATCTCAAACTGACAATAAATTTCCTTAACCTGATTTGTATTAAATAAAAATAGAAAATATACATATTCCTGTAACATGCTAAAATATAATTTTTACAGCCAGTTTGCTTTAGTCAAAGAACATAGACAAGCATTTCAAAATGTATTTAAACCAGTCATTAAGAAATGCTGTGAATCTGTCTGGAGCAGAAATGTGACAGAGCGCGCATGAAGGAGATGAGTGAAGGAAGCCACCAAGATGCTGCCTATGATAGCACTGGAGGAGTTGACGTTTGGGTGGCTGTGACTGGAGAGACTGGGGACATTGCACCTAATGTTTGTTGCTTCGTGGAAACGTGGCTGAAAGATTTGTTAATAGAAAATGGATGTTATGTCTCTAGATTTCAGCTGGCCTCTGCAAAAGTAATAAAGAAAACAAACACAACTCATAAACAAACAACTTTGTGGTCATGTCTCATATTTAGGCCCTTTGGTATTTAACTGAACAGTTAAACTGCTGACACTGAGCTCTGACCAGCAGCTGTTGGCTTTGTTTGGTGACAGTAAGTCCCAGCTGACTTCCACTAAGAACGGTCCACTGACCAGTGTGCATGTGAGCTACGGCTCAGCTTTTATATTCTCCAAACAACCAAACATGCACATTACATTCATGTTCCTGGCTGCTGCCCTCAAGCAAAGTAGCGACTGCAGATCAGGACTCCCCACTGAGCCGGCTGGTCAGATTGTGTCTAATTCATGATTACGATCAGTTAAATCCAAGCAACTTTAATTTTTCTCAGCACAATCACACACACACACACAGGGTGAATTCAGGTCTCGCTGCTGAACTGTCTGATGACCCACAACCACAGGCTGCTTCATGACTCACCACTTGTTTATAAAAACGAAGCAGAATCTGGACTCTGCACAGCCAAAAGCCAACATGTCAACATGTGAATGAGCTGCAGGAGGAGCTCATGAGTTTCACTCCAAAATTACAGTTTTTGCCGACTGCTTACACCCAAAAAGCGAATGTTTAGACTAAAACCCTTCATAGACTGAACATCAAATTCAGGAGAACGCCTGCCTGATTTCTAGATAAAGCCTTTTTGATTACACCTATGCCACAATCTGTGAGCCTGCATTTGTGTCTGTCTACTTTCTGTGCCACGCCTCCACGTTCCATGACATAACTTACAGTATCAAATCATTTTAAGAAGGATTAGTGCCACACTGACAACACTGTAGTTGTGGCAGCTTGCTAAGTTACCGCCCTTACAGTTTCATGAGCTCATACGCAGGTAAGCTTCACATTGTGCACCATCACGGATAACTCTGACAACTTATACAGGAATTTTCCATTCAACTGTTTTGCTGGAAAATCCTTGTGTCTGTGATTTGAAGAAAACCACTCTGATTGTGTAAAGCAGTGACTTTTATCTCATCTCTTGCAGTCTTTGTCTCTAAGCCTCGTAAATGTCGTTCTGGGTCCTCGAAACATTTGCACCTTCTGCATTTCGGATTTTTAGCTGATGTTCTTCAAACAGCAACAGTGAAATGATGGTAGTAGTTCTGTCTGCCAGCAGCATTAAGGTCAAAGTGTCGCCAGCATCTGTCTTTAATGTGAGTGTGAAAGAAAAGTGCTCAGAGCATTCAGTAACAAAAGCTTTTATTCTTACTGTCTTTGAACTTCAATTTAAATTCCTGTTGAACTTTTACAAAGATCACACAGGTTCATACAGAACCACCGAGAAATCTACTGCGGCACTTAGATTTTCATGTTACAGACGAGCCAACCTTTTACAGGAAATGTACATAGAAAAAAAATTAAGAGTTCCATCAAATGGCATGTTTGTGTTATGACAACGTTATGTTTTGTTCCTTCAGTCTCCACTCAATGCTACAATTTGACGAATAAAAACTTTTGGCAGAACTGCTACAAACTATTGTGCTGTTAAAAATATCAAGCAAAAACATCTAAGGTACCATTTTTCAAAAAGCCATCACAGTTACTGCAGTAATAAGCATTGAAAAAGTATTGATTAGAGCTCACTTATGTTTAGTAATCATTTATGACTGTTGGTCATGTTAGCTGATGTAATATTAAAAGTATAAGGCCACTGAGCTTTCTAAGATTTAAGGCATTAAAATAATTTTCAATGGCGCCACTATCGTTTTATTGATTAACCTTTAAATGGAGGATTCATGGCAGGTGGAGGCCAAGTGGGCAGTGAACTTGGTTTCAGTGCCACATTTCTCCATGTAATGTGAAGTTGTATCAGGAAGGGCAACCACCATAATACAACATGCAGATCCGCCTTGGATCTGCTGTGGCGACCCCGAGTGAAAACAAGGGCGCAGCCGAAAGGTCTTAATGTTGTAATGTAATGAAGTAGAAATACTTTGTTACCGTACTTAAGTAGAATTTTGACGTATCTGTACTTTACTTCGTTATTTACATTTCTGGCAATTTTCACTTTTACTCCACTACATTTCCTCAATAAAATGTATATTTTTACTCAGATACATTTCCGTGAGCCATCTTCGTTACTTGTTACTACAATAAAAAAGTAGAAGAAATTTGATTGGACAATGCCTGTTTGCAGAGTTGAAAGCAAGCCCAGAGTGCACCAGAGACGGTCCTCTTCAGCCGGAGCACAACACCTTTCATAAAACATGACATAAAACATGTTAAAAAGAAAAAATATATAAAAGATGACGGGATGAATCTGCATCCCCCTGAGGAAGAGGAATACTGTGAAGGGTGAAAACCATTTGTGGTTTGGACTCAAACGCATATACGCTAACGCACACACATACACATGGATCGGCTCCTGCTGGAATCCAGCGCACAATCTGAGTTAACACACTTAAGGGGAAAACTTCAGTCCTGACAACACTGACTGCCCTGTCTGTTTCATTTATTAGAAATTTTTGCTCAGAAGCACTGCGTAAAAGTGGTGCTGCATTTTGGATTCGCGAGCGCAAAGAGCGCAAAGAGTGCTGCATTTGGTTGGTTTGCAGTGGTTGGTGGTGGTGACACTTAAAAACTGTTGTGTTTTTGTTTTGTTTGTTTTGTTACTTTTCCTTACATTTGGCACAACTGTTCAGCTATAAATGACTGTTCTGTTTCACAAGAGCCTGGCTGTTGTGTTTAACAGAAACATGTGTGTATGTTCCAGGAAAACAACTGTGTATTTAGAAAAAGAACAGCAGTATATATCCATCCACCTGTTGCTCACTCATCCCGTCACCAACACCAACTGCTCCGCCAGAGGCAGATCCAGCCTTTAATAGGGCCTGAGGCCCCCTCCTGGTTTATCCAGACACCACACTGACTTTCTTTTCCATCCGTTTCACTCTCCACTCATTTTGGATTTTACTTTTACTCAATACTTTTACTTAAAGTACATTTTATATGAGAACTTTACTTTTGATACTTAAGTACAGTAAATATCAGATACTTTAAGACATTTACTCAAGTACTATTTTTAAAGGAGACTTTAACTTTTACCAAAGTAATTTTATGCTAAGATACTTGTACTTTCACTCAAGTATCACTTTGAGGTACTTTAAACAAGACAAGGGATTCATTATATGACATTACCAATATGATCAAAATTCATGTTAGAGCAGAAATAAACATGTTTACAGTCAACAACGGTTTTGGCCTCCATAGATAGTTTCCTCCTCCACTACAACTGTACAGGGAGTGAATCTTTTTTTCTAACTTCTTAGTGTAAGAATCAGAATCAAAATTGCCTTTATTGTCATTGTAATTTGGATTACAACGAGATTTGAGTGCAACTCCAAAAACGTGCTTTCCGTGGCGCGAGTAATTTTTGGCCAAATAAAAGATAGTGAAATTTAACGGTAAATTATTCATTAGTTGTATATGTACAACTAATATAAACATAAGGTAAAATAAAATAAAATAAAATGTGGACTAAGTAATGTAAAACGAGAAATTATATACAACTGTGGAATCATATTGCACAGGGATATTGCACATGGTTTACAGATATTGCACAAGAAACTTGAAAGGTGCGGATTGGAGTGATTTGTTATTGTTCAGAGCAGTAATCGCTCTGGGGAGAAAGCTGTCCCTGAGTCTGTGTGTCCTAGTTTTGATTGACCTATACCGTTGGCCGGAGGGTAGTAGGTCAAACAGGTGGTTGCTGGGGTGGGATGTGTCTAAGCTGATGCTGGCAGCTCTGCTGAGGCAGCAAGAACTAGCAATGTCATCCAGGCTGGGCAGAGAGCAACCAGTGATCCCCTGGGCCGTTTTGATGGTGGCTCTGTAGAACAACACCAGCAGTTTCTCCTCCAGATTGTTCCTCCTGAGCACGCTCAGGAAATGGAGTTGCTGCTGGGCTTTCTTCACCACCACTGTGGTGTTTGCAGTCCAGGAGAGGCTGTCAGAGAGCTGCACTCCCAGGAACCTGATGGAGCTGACCCTTTCCATACAGTCCCCTTGGATGTAGAGCGGGGCTGGGCCAGGATTATTTCTTTTGTTTTTGTGGTGTTCAGCAGCAGGTTGTTAGCTGAACACCATGCTGTCAGTCGATTTACCTTGCCTCTGTAATCAGACTCATCCCCCCCTGAGATAAGCCCAATCACGGTGGTATCATCCGCAAACTTTATGATGGCGTTTGTGGGATGGGTCGGGGAGCAGTCGTGCGTGGAAAGGGTGAACAGGAGGGGGCTCAGTACACAGCCTTGAGGGGAACCGAGTGTGATGGTGGAGGAAAGGTGGGGACCAAGTTTCACGGACTGTGGGCGGTTTGTGAGGAAGTCCTTGATCCACTGGCAGATGGGGGTGGAGATGCCCAGATGTGTCAATTTCTGGACCAGGATCTCCAGGACGATGTGGTTGAAGGCTGAGCTGAAGTCCAGGAAGCGCATCCTCACATAGCTCCCCTGGTGCTCCAGGTGGCTCAGCACGGTGTGGAGAGCTGTGGTGATAGCGTCCTCTGTGGAGCGGTTTGTCCTGTAGGCAAACTGGTGGGGGTCCAGAGTGGGAGGCAGACAGGCTCTGATGTGTTGAGAGACCAGTCTTTCAAAGCACTTCATAACCACAGGTGTAAGTGCAACAGGCCTGTAGTCATTTATGCTCTCCACTGCTGTCTTCTTTGGGACTGGAATGATGGTGGAGGATTTGAGGCTTTTTAATAGGGACCAGACTGCACTGTTCATCCAGGGCTTCTGGTTTGGAAAAACCCTGACCCTTTTGTTGACGGTGACAGTGTCAACACAGTTCTTAACGCAGGAGAGTACAGTGTTGGTGTACTCCTGCAGGTTGTGGCTGGAAAATAAATCCCATACAGTCCGTGAGAAGCAGTCCTGTAGCTGGGAGGGTGCTCCTTCAGGCCAGGTTTGGATTGTCTTTCGTTGGGGCTTTGTTCGCCTCAGCAGGGGGTGTAGGTGGGGGTGAGGGACAGGCAGAGATGGTCAGATCCAGCAAAATAGGGGAGGGGAGTGACTTTGTATGTGTGTTTAATGTTTGAGTAAACATGGTCCAAAGTATTTTCCCCTCTGGTGGCACACTTCACGTACTGGACGAACTTAGGGAGCAGTCTTTAAACACGCTTGGTTGAAGTCACCAGCAACAATACAAATGCCATTCGGGTGGGCCAGCTGCTGTTTATTTACACAGGCAAGCAAGAGGCTAAGGGCCGTGCTAATGTTAGCATCGGGTGGGATGGAAGCAGCAAACACAACGACTACTGTGAACTCCCTTGGGAGATAAAAAGGTCTGCACGAGACTGCCAGCACCTCTAAATCAGGAGAACAGTGAGAGTCAATGACCCTGCTGCTACAGCACCACTCGCAGTTCACATAAACACAAAGCCCCCCACCTCTGCACTTACCCAAACCACTGGTTCTGTCCTGCTGGTGTAGCGTGTGGCCTGCTAGCTCGACTGCAGCGTCGGGGATCAGCGGGTGAAGCTACGTCTCCATGATGAAAATAACCCTGCAGTTCCGCACAAAGCTCTTTGTGGCCATCTGCAGCTCCAATTCGTCCATTTTGTGGGTGATGGATCTGGTGTTTGAGAGGAAGAGGCTTGGTAATGCTGGCCTGTGGGGTTGTTTACATAGCCTAGCATCGGCGCCGGACCGACATCCTCGCTTCTGGTTCCTGTCTCTACGCTGCCTTCCCCGCCTGCTGGGCAGGCTGGTAATCCACGGAGAGCCCGGTGTTCTCGCTATGTCCTCCGGGATGTTGTGGTACTGGTGGAATTCGCTCGTAACCGACAGTATGTACCTCAGACCGAGGTTGATAAGGTTCTGGCGGCTGAAGCTGTGGGTTGCCTTACAAAACTCAAAGAATATACACGCAAAAAGTAAGAAAGACAAGCACCAAAATGGAGAGCTAAAAGCCGCTGCACCCGTGCGTGCCGCCTTCTTGCTCATTGAGATCATTGTGTGTAAGATGTTTTATGCCATAATGTTCTATATATTGGGGCAGCGCAGTCTCGTTTGAACCCTTGTGTGATATTCTGGGATTTGACCACTTCTGGGAACAGCCTTCCATTGCACAACACAAACACAGCATCACTTCACACGGAAAGATGGTGTACTGTTTTGTTTTCGGCTGCAATCACCTAAGTCATGAAAAGTGCAGTTTTTTCAGTTCCCAGAGGAGAAGAGAAGACCAGGCAAATGTGAGAGTTTGTGTCAGTAAGTGTTAGCCTACACAGCTAGCCAGAGTCACTGCGGTCTCTCGCTTGCAAAACTGCCTTGACGTGTTTGAGCTCCGGGACATAAACAAACTGCAACACATACTTTCCACCACATCCTCACTTTTTCTTTGCATTTTCACTTTGTTTGCTGTGTAATTTGTCCAAAAACTTAGAGAAAGTGCCATGTTTCTGATAGAGACACACAAGGGCTGTCCCCGGGCGTAGGATTATTGCCTCATATGCGTCATATTTTAACCCTTTAGCGTCCGCCCTCAAATGAGACTGCGCTGCCCAGTTGGGGGTATAGTCGCTTTGAGTGACAGCTGCTGAGCTGAGTTTCGTCACTCACTGTGCCGTAACTCAGTGGCTGCTGGCCATCATGGAGGCTGTGTCTGTTGTTTGGAGTATTTTATTACAAACACCTGGAATAATATGGCTTGTTGTGTGATCATGTAAGATGTCCCTGCTGCAATATTTGCAATGAGTGAAACTCTTGTTGTATTTAATGTTGCATGCTAAAGGCATTAGCACTTTTAGCAGCTATCATAGCCTGATCTGTTAGATCCTGTTAAAGCACGATTACCAAAAAAATAAGTGACTCATAATTTTTAATGGCCACACCAAAGTAAATGGATTGGCAAATCAAGTGGTCCGAAGTCTGAACTGAAGTTAGCCTGTTAGCTTAGTTGGTTCCCACTCGAAGAGAAGTCTGTGTTCAAGCTTCTTTCATTACAGCACTGAGCCACCCATGCTCCACCCCTTTTTGCATTAACAAGTTCATTGTCACGTAGCTAGAATCATCTCTGCCACCGCTGCCAACATGGCAATACACAGATATGGGCTTCATATCTGCTGTTTCAGGTTTCTAGAGAAAGCCTACGGATGACGTCACACAGGCTTTGTCCAGTATATATCCATTCTGTAGTACCATCATGCCAAGTCATTCTTTCCATTCAGGTACCTATTGCTCACACAGTTTGTCTTTGGATCTGTCACTGTGCTGACCTACTGAGCCGGCTAGTTGTATCAGACTGATCTTCCAGTCAACTGCAAACCACCAAATATTGCTGAGATCACAAAGGCAATGATGCAGTTGAAGACAGGTAAAGCTCCAGCTGTTTGCCTTACTGGAGTGGTGCTCCTCCAGGAGGGTGGAAATGCTGTTCTACTTATTTTGATATTGTACTCTGTTAAGCTGGGAGATGGACATCATTCCTATAGCTTGGGAGAAGCAACTTGCTGTTCCAATCTGGAAGAAAAGAGTAATTACCTGGACTGGCACAACTAGAGGGGCATCATTCTGCTCTCTGTGTTGGGAAAGGTGCTTGCAAGGATTATTGTAAACATGCCTCTGTCTCAGTTACTTACCGCTCAGCAACTCTTGTGGTCTGGCTTCCCACCCAAGAAGTCAGTCATCAACAACATCTACTTTCTATGCACGCTTCCTACAATTAAGGTTCGGGGGGGCTGCAGCCTATCCCATCAGTCACAGGTGGGTACACCCTGGACAGAGAAATGTAGTACACCCTGGACAGGACGCCAGTCTGTCACAGGGCCAAATATAGACAGAACATCTACACATTTAACAGAATTATTGGGCAACACAGGCTTCTTTGCAGCCTGTGTTGATTCTCATTTTGTTCAGTTGACCAGCCTGCTCTCTGGGCAACAAGAAAATTTGCTCTGTCCTTGAAAAGTTGCAGGACACCATAGATGGCCGATACACAGGTAATGTGAGTACTGTGTGAAGTGTGGGGCAGAAACTCTTAATGTTTTCAGTGGCAACTGGCATTCCTCAGGGATGTGTTCTGGCTCCTACTCTGTTCAATGCTTCCATGGGCTGGGCATTGGGTTAGGTTGTGAAGACCAGCAACTGAGGTTCCTTTGTTGGTGAGGGAAGTTTTACCGACCTTAACGTTGCGGCCGTTGCTGTGATCTTTGTGAAATAAATGGATGCCCTGATTACAACACTTGAGAAGTTAAGTGAGGAATCAAAGTGTCTGGGTTTTTGACTGTCCTGGATCAAGACTAAGATCGGGGCTTTAAATGACTTCCTGTACTCTCTCATCATTAGAGTATCTGTGTGTGCCAAAAGTGTAACTTGCAGTGACATTCACTTATCTCAGCACTAATGTTCATGTCTCTGCTCAGCAGGATGTCATGAGGACAGACATGTTTGGTGATGCTGATATCTTAGCAGGAGAATAAAGCTCCAAACATTTAGTGTCCTGGTGATTCCTGACTGACTGTATATTTGTGAGACTTGTAACTAACCAGTGACAAAAGGTGATGACTAGATGTCTTTAGTACCAATACCGTATCCACAAAGCAACTTAAAGAGCTCCTAACTTAGCCTAAAATTTCCTGGCAAAGAATCCTGGGATGTTGTCTAAAATGTAAATAAAAACAGAATACAATGATTTGTAAAACCTATATTCAATTGAATACACCACAAAGACAAGATATTTAATGTTCAAACTGATAAACTTTATTGTTATTGTGCAAATATTTGCTCATTTTGAAATGGATGCCTGCAACATGTTTCAAAAAAGCTGGGACAGTGGTATGTTTACCACTGTGTTACATCACCTTTCCTTCTAACAACACTCAATAAGCATTTGGGAACTGAGGACACTAATTGTTGAAACTTTGTAGGTGGAATTCTTTCCCATTCTTGCTTGATGTACAACTTCAGTTGTTCAACAGTCCGAAGTCTCCGTTGTCATATTTTGTGCTTCATAATGCACGACACATTTTTAATGGGTGAAAGGTCTGGACTGCAGGCAGGCCAGTCTAGTAGTCACAGTCTTTTACTACGAAGCCACGCTGTTGTAACACGTGCAGAATGTGGCTAGTCATTGTCTTCCTGAAATACACAGGGACGTCCCTGAAAAAGACGTTGCTTGGATGGCAGCATGTGCTGCTCCAAAACCTGGATGTACCTTTCAGCATTGATGGTTGATGGTCACGGGCATTCAATGTTGGTTTTCGGCCTTGCTGCTTACGTGTAGAAAGTTCTCCAGATTCTCTGAATCTTCTGATTATATTATGGACTGTAGATGATGGAATCCCTAAATTCCTTGCAATTGAATGTTGAGAAACATTGTTCTTAACCTGTTGGGCTATTTTTTCACGCTGTTGTTCACAAAGTAGTGATCTCGTCCCATCTTTGCTTGTGAATGGCTGAGCCTTTTGGGGATGCTCCTTTTATACCCAATCATGACACTCACCTGTTTCCAATTAACCTGGTCACCTGTGGAATGTTGCAAACAGGTGTTCTTTGAGCATTCATCAACTTTCCCAGTCTTTTGTTCCCTCTGTCCCAGCTTTTTTGAAATGTGTTGCAGGCATCCATTTCAAAATGAGCAAATATTTGCACAAAAACAATAAAGTTTATCAGTCTGAACATGAAATATCTTGTCTTTGTGGGGTATTCAGTTGAATATAGGTTGAAGAGGATTTGAAAATCATTGTATTCTGTTTTTTATTTACATTTTACACAATGTCCCACCTTCATTGGAATTGGGGTTGTATTACCACCCTTGAAAAATGACAGCTACCTATTTTACAAACACGACCCAATCTAGAGCCATGGATCTCCACGGGCTTGCTATTTATACTGATTAGCTTATTGTTATGTTCACTCTATGTGCTGGTAGTTGCGTACAAGTGGCAAGTGTGAGAAGCGCTGGTATGTGCCGTAATCCAAAGTGAAAACAGAGACTGCAGCACACAAGTGAAGTTCTTCTCAAACAGGTGAGTTTAGGCTCTGGCTGCTGACATCACTTACTTTGATATTAATAACTGTATGATTGTTATAGAGTTTATAATTGAATACCCTTTATTGTCATTATACAAAATGTACAAGGATAATGGAGAGAGCTTCTCCTTTGCCAGTGCAAACAGACAAAGCAAAAACACAAAAGGTTTAAATAGTTATACGAGGTCTATTAGAAAAGTATCCGACCTTATTATTTTTTTCAAAAACCATATGGATTTGAATCACGTGTGATTACATCAGACATGCTTGAACCCTCATGGGCATGCGAGAGTTTTTTCACGCCTGTCGGTTACGTCATTCGCCTGTGGGCAGTCTTTGAGTGAGGAGTCGCCCACCCTCTCGTCGTTTTTTCATTGTTTAGGAATGGCTCAGAGACTGCTGCTTTGTTTGATAAAATTTTTTTCAAAAACTGTAAGGCACAACTGAGTGGACACCATTAGATAAATTCAGCTGGTTTTCGGTAAAAAGTTTAACGGCTGATGAGAGATTTTGGTCCAGTAGTGTCGTCGTAAGGACGGCCCACGGCGCCTGATGGCGATCTGCGCTTCGAGGTGGCAGCGTCTCGCCATTTCAAGTTGAAAACTTCCACATTTCAGGGTCTGTTGACCCAGTAAGTCGTCAGAGAACAGAGAACTTTCAGAAGAAGTCAGCATGAGGAGTTTATTCGGACATTCCATTGTTATCGGACATTTTGTAATGAAAGAACGTGTGGGCAGAGTCGCATGTCGGGTCGGACCCGACCGCGGGGGGTCGCAACAGGAAAAACACCTCCGTTGGAAACCTTAACGGACAAGTTGGAACATGCCCAAGCTGTTAAACAATTTCTCAGTTACTCACTTGTTGAAAGCCATCAAAAGCCGCCTGAATTTTACAAATGGTTTTCAACACGGAGGTGTTTTTCCTGTCACGGCGCACACAGATTTGCCGAGTCGTCACGGAAACGACTCAGCGAATTTGCGTGCACGTCTTTCATTAAAAAATGTCCTTAAACAGTGGAATGTTTAAGTGGAATGTACAAGTGGAATGTTTAAGTGGAATGTACAAGTAAGCCTGCTTACTGCAGGCTTACTTGTAGTTCCTAGGGTTTGTAAGAGTAGAATGGGAGGCAGAGCCTTCAGCTTTCAGGCTCCTCTCCTGTGGAACCAGCTCCCAATTCAGATCAGGGAGACAGACACCCTCTCTACTTTTAAGATTAGGCTTAAAACTTTCCTTTTTGCTAAAGCTTATAGTTAGGGCTGGATCAGGTGACCCTGAACCATCCCTTAGTTATGCTGCTATAGACGTAGACTGCTGGGGGGTTCCCATGATGCACTGAGTGTTTCTCTTTTTGCTCTGTATGCACCACTCTGCATTTAATCATTAGTGATCGATCTCTGCTCCCCTCCACAGCATGTCTTTTCCTGGTTCTCTCCCTCAGCCCCAACCAGTCCCAGCAGAAGACTGCCCCTCCCTGAGCCTGGTTCTGCTGGAGGTTTCTTCCTGTTAAAAGGGAGTTTTTCCTTCCCACTGTAGCCAAGTGCTTGCTCACAGGGGGTCGTTTGACCGTTGGGGTTTTACATAATTATTGTATGGCCTTGCCTTACAATATAAAGCGCCTTGGGGCAACTGTTTGTTGTGATTTGGCGCTATATAAAAAAAAATTGATTGATTGATTGATTGATTGAATGTCCGCATAAAGTCCTCATGCCGGCCTCTTCTGAATCTTCTCTGTTCTCTCACAACGTCCTGGGTGAATTAAGCCTTAAATTAGGATGTTTTCAGCTCGAAACAGGCCGACGACGGCGCCTGGAAGCGCTACACGATGTCCCGCTCCGTGGGAAGTCCTTACACCGACAGAAACACCCCCTAATCTCTCATCAGCCATTAAACTTTTCACCGAAAACCTGCTTAATTTCTCAAATAGTGTCCACTCGGATATTCCTCACAGGTCCAGAAAAAATTTTGATAAAGCAACGCGCGCCGTCTCGAGCAGCGTATGAAACAAAGGAATTCAGCCGAGAGGGCGGGACCACATCTCACTCAAGGGAAATGACGTCACCGACACGCGTGAAAAAACTCACGCATGCGCACGAGGGTTCAAGCATGATTGGTGTAATCGCATGTCATTCAAATCCATATAGTTAAAAAAAAATAAAAGGGTCGGTTTATTGTCTAATAGACCTCGTAAGTATAAAATCCGACAGGACACTGCAATGAAAATCTCCATGTTCAAATATAAGAATATATTTATTTATAATATATATACTTATCTTTTCCATCTTCTCTGCTTAAGACACTCTTAGGCTTCTTAAAAGTCCTCCTCCCTCCCTCCTCCCTACAGCACACAGGTGCCTCAGTGTTGAGGACCCCAGTGGCTGGAGGAGACCAAGAACACACCCATGTTTCACCTCTCTGCAGCAGATCGATGTTTGCTTTCTGGA
Source organism: Thalassophryne amazonica (assembly GCF_902500255.1). Lineage (NCBI taxonomy): Eukaryota > Metazoa > Chordata > Actinopteri > Batrachoidiformes > Batrachoididae > Thalassophryne > Thalassophryne amazonica. The sequence continues at coordinate 11,981,862 of NC_047114.1, forward strand.
ACTCGAGACAGACTGATCTGTCTGTCTGGGTGGTTGCCATCCAAGACGCAAGGGAGTTCATTATTGTGGTGGATGTAGCAACACACTGCACCAGTGGATGTTCCCAGACCAGACCTGTTCCCATACACTGGACCATACCAGCCATTTGAGTTTTGTAGCAGTTAGCTCTCTTGCCTCCGGCTCGCTGGTCACGGGCTCAAGCCTGCCTGTGCCCCACTCTCCTGGTACATTTGCAGTTCAATCCAATCCAATCCACTTTATTTATAAAGCACATTTAAACAGACTCGAGTCTCCAAAGTGCTGCACAGCAAAAGCATAGACACGCAAAATAGTAATAATAACAATAATAACAATAAAATAGATAAGATAAAATAATACCTAAATAAATAAAACCATGATAAAACAAAAAATTTCAATAAAATAAAAATAAAATAAGACACAAGGACCGTACAACTCACGCGGTGTTAAAAGCCAAGGAATAAAAGTGGGCCTTAAGACGGGACTTAAAACACTCCACAGTGGGAGCAGATCGGCCGTGTAGGGGCAGAGCGTTCCAGAGTCTGGGACCGACCACGGAGAAGGCTCTGTCCCCTCGAGTTTTAAGTCTCGTCCTAGGCACCATGAGCTGGGACTGGCCCTCGGACCTCAGAGCTCGTGCTGGAGTGTAAACCTGGAGGCAGTTGATGATATATTGCTGGGCCAGTCCATTCAGAGCTTTAAAAACAAACAAAAGTATCTTAAAATCAATTCAGAAACGTACAGGGAGCCAGTGCAGAGAAGCCAAAATTGGGGTAATGTGCTCACGCTTTCTGGCCCCTGTTAAAAGTCGAGCCGCTGAATTCTGGACTAACTGCAGTCAGGAAAGTGCATTATGGCTAATTCCGGAATAAAGTGCATTGCAGTAGTCTAAACGAGAAGAAATAAAAGCGTGCATGACTTGTTCAAACAAATTAAAAGGGATAAAAGCTTTCACTTTTGATAAAAGATGAAGGTAAAAAAAGCTTGATTTTAAAACCGCGTTAACCTGTTTATCAAGTTTAAGATCGCTGTCTATGGTGATCTTATGGTGGTATTTGCAGTTGAATCATGAAGGTCATCTGATATGAAACTTGTGCTAAATGATCAAGGATCCATACAAGGGTCGCTGTGGCTGCTGTGCTGCCTCGGATCTGCTCCGCTCCCCCGCCTTTCCTGATTCTTCAGGCGCCACATCTCGGAGCTGATTCCAGTGATCACCATCACCTGTACTTAAACCCCGGTCCTTCCTGCATGGTACCCGGCCTCTGTATTACTCCTAGTGTTTCTCTGTGTGATCAGTCCTACACAGAAAAATCACCACTGTTAATTTAACACCGTCAGTGTTAATTTAACACAGACGGTGTTAAATTAACACCGTCAGTGTTGGTTTTACACTGGTGATTTTACTGTGTAGCAGTTTTTGACCTCTGTGTTTCTTATGCTTCCAGCATTCCTGCCTCCTGTCAGCTCCATCGTGGCCCGCCTGGTCCTGGTTCTGGTTCCACTCACCACCCAGTCTGAGAGCTCTTCTGCTCACCTCGGCGTCTCCTTTCTGGATTTGTTTCATATTTCAATTATTTGTTACACAATATATTATATGGCTTTTTCTTACTGCCTGCATTTTTTTATTGAAGTCAAAGTCGGCTTTATTGTCAATTCTTCACATGTACTAGACATACAAGGAATCAAACTTTCATTTCTCACCTTCCCTCGGTGATGACAGGACAAGACAGTTCGACAATAAGGACAAGTATTTAGTATTTACAGTGTAGTGTCTGAGGTAATAGTAAAAGTGGAAACTGCAGTAGTGCAAACCATTCAGTATTTGTAGCAGCAGCAGATTTTTGTTAAGACACTGTGCAAGTGGTGTGGTGGTGATAAAGTGAATCAGTGCAGGACATTGGTCATGGGCAACAGATATCACATATCTATCTATCTATCTATCTATCTATCTATCTATCTATCTATCTATCTATCTATCTATCTATATATATATATATATATATAGGAGGGCTGTCAATAAAGTAACGGTCCTTTTTATTTTTTTCAAAAACTATATGGATTTCATTCATATGTTTTTACGTCAGACATGCTTGAACCCTCGTGCGCATGCGTGAGTTTTTCCACGCCTGTCGGTGACGTCATTCGCCTGTGAGCACTCCTTGTGGGAGGAGTCGTCCAGCCCCTCGTCGGAATTCCTTTGTCTGAGAAGTTGCTGAGAGACTGGCGCTTTGTTTGATCAAAATTTTTTCTAAACCTGTGAGACACATCAAAGTGGACACGGTTCGAAAAATTAAGCTGGTTTTCAGTGAAAATTTTAACGGCTGATGAGAGATTTTGAGGTGATTCTGTCGCTTTAAGGACTTCCCACGGTGCGAGACGTCGCTCAGCGCTCTCAGCCGCCGTCGTCAGCCTGTTCAAGCTGAAAACCTCCACATTTCAGGCTCTGTTGATCCAGGACGTCGTGAGAGAACAGAGAAGTTTCAGAAGAAGTCGGTTTCAGCATTTTATCCGGATATTCCACTGTTAAAGGAGATTTTTTTAATGAAAGACGTGCTACGCGACGCTCCGCCACAGGAAAAACACCTCCGTTGAAAGCCTTAAGGACAAGTTGGAACATGTCCTGCTGTTAAACAATTTCTCATATACTCACTCCACTGAAAGCCATCAAAAGCCGCCTGGATTTTACAAATGGTTATCAACACGGAGGTGTTTTTCCTGTGCCGCCGCACCGCGTCGGCTGCGTCCCGACACGCGGACCCGTCCGCACGTCTTTCATTAAAAAAATCTCCTTTAACAGTGGAATATCCAGATAAAATGCTGAAACCGACTTCTTTTGAAACTTCTCTGTTCTCTCACGACGTCCTGGATGAATAGAGCCTGAAATGTGGAGGTTTTCAGCTTGAACAGGCTGACGACGGCGCCTGAGAGCGCTGAGCGACGTCTCGCACCGTGAAAAGTCCTTAAAGCGACAGAATCACCTCAAAATCTCTCATCAGCCGTTAAAATTTTCACTGAAAACCAGCTTAATTTTTCGAACCGTGTCCACTTCGATGTGTCTCACAGGTTTAGAAAAAATTTGATCAAACAAAGCGCCAGTCCCTCAGCAACTTCTCAGACAAAGGAATTCCGACGAGGGGCTGGACGACTCCTCCCACAAGGAGTGCTCACAGGCGAATGACGTCACCGACAGGCGTGGAAAAACTCACGCATGCGCACGAGGGTTCAAGCATGTCTGACGTAAAAACATATGAATGAAATCCATATAGTTTTTGAAAAAAATAAAAAGGACCGTTGCTTTATTGACAGACCTCGTATATATATATATGTTTTTCTCCTGAGGAAATTTCATTTTCTCTTTCAGTCTCTGACTTGTAAATATTTACAAAAGTGGCCAAACCCTCCAGTTTAAACTTTTCCTTCAAATTATTATATAAAATAAATATGTCTTTCTCATACAAGTCACCAATTATCAGTGTACCTTTCTTTAACCATTGAGACCAATAAATTGTCCGATAACTTATTTTAATTTTCAGAATGTGGCCACAGGGATGCATATTTTTGGAAATAAAGGGAGAGAGTACATTTTTTGCAAGTGCATGCATGTGTGCACATGTGCATATGTCCGTGTGTGTTCATGTGTGTGTGCACGTGTGCAGAGTGCAATGGTACCAAATGTATGGAACCAAAATGGCACTCTAAATGGAACCCAACTACACTCTATTGCTCCCGGTGTGGAGTGAGCACCTTGTATGCCAGCACCCTCACATCGGGGTGAATGTGAGGCATTATTTATGCAGCACTTTGAGCATCTGATGCAGATGGAAAAGCAATGCAACACAAATGGGACGAATTAATCCATGCAATATACAAAGCACCAATCAAATGACAAGGAGAAACTCAGCTGTTATATAAAATCATCTGAAACCTGAATAAAGTCTCCTCCTAGCACAATCTGGCCTTCAAAATTGCCCAATATATCAAGAATATTAGGAACAAAGTTTGGTTCTTCCCTATTCGGTGCATATATATATTGCACAGAACAACTTTTACACCATTTACAAGTGCTTGAATACATATTATCTGCCCCTCTGTAACTTTAAACTCTTGTAATAACACACAATTAAGTTTCTTATTGATAAGAATCATAACACCACGGCTTTGCTGGATACAGAATTGTGAAATACTTTCCCAACCCACTCTCTTTTCATCTTTAAGGCTTCTGTTTCATTTTCAAAAAGTGTTTCTTGTATAAATGTGGTGTTATGAAATTTAACCCTCTGGGGCCCAAGCTTTACTAAATTATAAATAACTTTTGAATGATATGAGATAGAAACTTACTTTTTTTTTTTTTTTGCTGAAAAGTTAACTCCGCAGACTTTCGAGCCAGCCATCTGCCATCTTTGTACTCCTCATAGAAGCTGTGTGATGACTTGCGCAATGTGAGTGTCCAATCGGAATTAGTTCACCGTCACATGGTTTTCCAAAATCCAATCGTAGGGCAGATTTACCTCACATGAAAAGCCAAAGATCGTTTTCAGGAGTGATATGTTACTAGTTGGCCCGTTTGAATAGCCCCCTGGGTGCTCCAATGAGTAACATCCAGTGCGCCCTGCGCCATTACGCACAGCGATCAGTCTGGTCGGCCATCATCAGACGGAGAGCCTCTGATGACAATCCCACATGCTTAAACAAAGACTCTGTAACTATCACCATTGCTCCACTAGTTTGCATGTGAATGTTACTGGATAACTCTGTTGCTTTGTCTGCGTAAAGCACTGTTTACCATATCAATTTACCACAAAATGCATAGACCATTTTGTATATATTGTTCAAAATGTGCATTTGTGTTTATTGTTTGAACCTTTTTGTTGTACAGTCTTTCACATAAGACCTCAAATTACCTTTATAAAGTGTCAAAACAGTTGTTTATTATAGTTTTCTGTGTGTTTTGAATAAATGTGTGTGGAAAATTATTTTTTGCTTTATTTTTTCCTTGCCTATTTTTGATTGTAAACCTTTATTACACTTATAAAACACAACAAAAACATATATATTCTGAAAGCACAGGTTGTCCTGGAAAAAAGAGACATAAAACTTGATTGTGAGATGCAGGGAGAGCTATTAACAGCAATAATAAAACATTTATGCCAGGCGAGTGAACTGTCCAAAAAATGCCCTCGGACCCCAGAGGGTTAAGATAGCTGAGGACGTTTTTCCTTTTAACTGGCGTGCCACATCCAGTAGAAAAATTGTTGGTCATATTTTTTTTTTTAGTCTACCACATAGCATGTAAAAGCATCTTGGTGCAAATATAACACTAATTTTTACCTCACTCTTTCCAAAACAATAAAACAATAACAAAAAATAAAACACTGCACTAAAATAGAACATGGCAGTGTAAAGGCTTCCTGGCTGTAAAGTCAACTCTTGTCTGGTACGCGTGGGTTCCTCCGACGATGAGCCCTCGTCTGCTCCCGTCGTCCTGGTCCCATCAGCGCTGTCAGTGTTCTCCTTTCCCTGTCAGATGCAGTGATTTCCCCGTACTCCGACTCCAAAGAAACAAAATGATCCAGCGTTGTCCTCTGCGTCCTCATCAACCTCTGTGTTTTCTCAATCCTCCGCACTCTCAATATTCTCTCAAAGAAAATTTTCTGCTTCTCTTGCATTGGTAAAACGTAGCCGCCTTCCCCTCCCTGTAAATCGGTCCACTGCTGGGTGGCTTCACCTGATTCTGCCACAATACTTTCATCACCGAGGACAATAGTTTGCGCTGTGGAGAGTGCTCCTTGTTCATACCCTCAAAAAAAGACAGATTACAGTCCTCCCATAATACCCACTTCTTCTTTTCAGCAGCCACTCGTACTTTTTCTCGAGCAGTGGTTCTGAGAAATCTCACCAATATAATGCGCGGAGGCTGGTTTGGGTTCAGCCGAGGTCCCAGGCTTCTGTGACACTATTCCAGCTCAAATTCACCTCCAGTCAGTCCCAAACATCTGAAAGTACTTTCTGCACATATTCAGACAGTGCTGCTCCCGTCTCCTCTCCCTCTTTTAGTCCCACCAGTCTGATGTTTTTACAACGAGCCCTGTTTTCCTGGTTGTCAATTTGAACACAGAGTTGCTCCACTACTTTAGTGACTTTGCCGTTGTCGTTAGCCATGGCAGCTACCATGTCCTCCATGTCGGAAATGCGACTTTCGGCCTCTGTTAGCTTCATTTAAATAGCACTTACAGCGCTCTTAAGTTCCGTTGTGTTGGACTTAATTACATCACTTGCAACCCCATTCAATGTCGCCCCCACCTTTGCAATCTCAAGCCATTTATATCAGTTTTCTGACCTTCTTGGCTAGCAGGACTAGTTGGGTTAGCTTCTCTGATAGCAACAGCTGGCAGCCGAGTCTGCACACTTTTAGTCACATTTTGGTCACAATCTTAATTTGTCTCAATGAAAATGTTCACCAGTGTTAAGTAAGATGTTGGTGGGAGATGTTGCAAAGTTATTTTTTAAGTAATGTTTTTGGGGGTTAGGAGCTCTTCTATGGCACAGCCATTCCCCAGTACCTCATCATGTGACTCCACTGCCTGCATTTTGGGTCCTAACTTTGTTCTCTGGTCAGATCACAACAGTGAGCAAAACATCGGCAGCCAAAAGAATCACATGGTCACCAGCTAACGTTCAACAAAAAACAAGGTGAATTTTAAAACAGCTTTCATTTGTTTACTGTGCAAGTGCATTAATTCATTATGGTGTGATTAAAGCCGCGGTCACACGACACTAACGAAACCCAAACGAAGCCCAAGCAAAACAAGAAATCTGGACTTACGTTGAGTTTTGGAGGGATTGTTTCATCCAGCTTCAGTCCTGCAGCTGGCACTTCGTCAGAATTTTCAAACTATCGTTTGTGTAGTTTCTGTAACATTAGCGTGTCCTTTGACTTTCATCCAACTTTGTCCAATCTCCAAAGTCTGACGCATTGAACAAAGGTTGACGATATCTGAACAGATCAATAAGTAAAGGTCCTTGTATCGCTTACTACTTATTACTTACCCATGCATGGGACAAAAAGCATTGTTGTCATATGGAAACAATAGTGGTAAAAACATTTTACCAACTACTGTAACTATTTACACACATTCCAGCTGTTTGTGGCTGGCCTGCGTGTGCGCACACATTGCTGTTATGAAGACAAACAGCATGTCTCACCTGTTGTCTGTCTGTCTGTCTGTCTGTTTATATTTCTGTGTCTCTGTGTGTGTTATTGTCTCTGTGTCTGTCTGTCTACCTGTTTCTATCGCTATGTGTCTGTCTGTCTGTCTGTTTATATTTGTGTCTCTGTGTCTGTTATTGTCTGTCTGTCTGTTTATATATTTGTGTCTCTGTGTCTGTTATTGTCTCTTTGTCTGTCTGTCTGTCTGTCTGTCCGCCTGTTTCTACCTCTATGTGTCTGTCTGTCTGTCTGTCTGTTTATATTTGTGTCTCTGTGTCTGTTATTGTCTCTTTGTCTGTCTGTCTGTCTGTCTGTCCGCCTGTTTCTACCTCTATGTGTCTGTCTGTCTGTCTGTTTATATATTTGTGTCTCTGTGTCTGTTATTGTCTCTTTGTCTGTCTGTCTGTCTGTCTGTCCGCCTGTTTCTACCTCTATGTGTCTGTCTGTCTGTCTGTCTGTTTATATTTGTGTCTCTGTGTCTGTTATTGTCTCTTTGTCTGTCTGTCTGTCTGTCTGTCCGCCTGTTTCTACCTCTATGTGTCTGTCTGTCTGTCTGTCTGTTTATATTTGTGTCTCTGTGTCTGTTATTGTTTCTATGTCTGTCTGTCTGTCTACCTGTTTCTACCTCTATGTGTCTGTCTGTCTGTCTGTCTGTTTATATATTTGTGTCTCTGTGTCTGTTATTGTCTCTTTGTCTGTCTGTCTGTCTGTCCGCCTGTTTTCTACCTCTATGTGTCTGTCTGTCTGTCCGCCTGTTTCTACCTCTATGTGTCTGTCTGTCTGTCTGTTTATATTTGTGTCTCTGTGTCTGTTATTGTCTCTTTGTCTGTCTGTCTGTCTGTCTGTCCGCCTGTTTCTACCTCTATGTGTCTGTCTGTCTGTCTGTTTATATTTGTGTCTCTGTGTCTGTTATTGTTTCTATGTCTGTCTGTCTGTCTACCTGTTTCTACCTCTATGTGTCTGTCTGTCTGTCTGCCTGTTTATATTTCTGTGTCTCTGTGCCTGTTATTGTCTCTATGTCTGTCTGTCTGTCTGTCCGCCTGTTTCTACCTCTATGTGTCTGTCTGTCTGTCTGTTTATATTTGTGTCTCTGTGTCTGTTATTGTCTCTTTGTCTGTCTGTCTGTCTGTCTGTCCGCCTGTTTCTACCTCTATGTGTCTGTCTGTCTGTCTGTTTATATTTGTGTCTCTGTGTCTGTTATTGTTTCTATGTCTGTCTGTCTGTCTACCTGTTTCTACCTCTATGTGTCTGTCTGTCTGTCTGTTTATATTTGTGTCTCTGTGTCTGTTATTGTCTGTCAGTCTGTCTGTCTACCTGTTTCTACCTCTATGTGTCTGTCTGTCTGTCTGTCTGTTTATATTTGTGTCTCTGTGTCTGTTATTGTCTCTTTGTCTGTCTGTCTGTCTGTCTGTCCGCCTGTTTCTACCTCTATGTGTCTGTCTGTCTGTCTGTTTATATATTTGTGTCTCTGTGTCTGTTATTGTCTCTTTGTCTGTCTGTCTGTCTGTCTGTCCGCCTGTTTCTACCTCTATGTGTCTGTCTGTCTGTCTGTCTGTTTATATTTGTGTCTCTGTGTCTGTTATTGTCTCTTTGTCTGTCTGTCTGTCTGTCTGTCCGCCTGTTTCTACCTCTATGTGTCTGTCTGTCTGTCTGTTTATATTTGTGTCTCTGTGTCTGTTATTGTTTCTATGTCTGTCTGTCTGTCTACCTGTTTCTACCTCTATGTGTCTGTCTGTCTGTCTGTCTGTTTATATATTTGTGTCTCTGTGTCTGTTATTGTCTCTTTGTCTGTCTGTCTGTCTGTCCGCCTGTTTCTACCTCTATGTGTCTGTCTGTCTGTCCGCCTGTTTCTACCTCTATGTGTCTGTCTGTCTGTCTGTTTATATTTGTGTCTCTGTGTCTGTTATTGTCTCTTTGTCTGTCTGTCTGTCTGTCTGTCCGCCTGTTTCTACCTCTATGTGTCTGTCTGTCTGTCTGTTTATATTTGTGTCTCTGTGTCTGTTATTGTTTCTATGTCTGTCTGTCTGTCTACCTGTTTCTACCTCTATGTGTCTGTCTGTCTGTCTGCCTGTTTATATTTCTGTGTCTCTGTGCCTGTTATTGTCTCTATGTCTGTCTGTCTGTCTGTCCGCCTGTTTCTACCTCTATGTGTCTGTCTGTCTGTCTGTTTATATTTGTGTCTCTGTGTCTGTTATTGTCTCTTTGTCTGTCTGTCTGTCTGTCTGTCCGCCTGTTTTCTACCTCTATGTGTCTGTCTGTCTGTCTGTTTATATTTGTGTCTCTGTGTCTGTTATTGTTTCTATGTCTGTCTGTCTGTCTACCTGTTTCTACCTCTATGTGTCTGTCTGTCTGTCTGTTTATATTTGTGTCTCTGTGTCTGTTATTGTCTGTCAGTCTGTCTGTCTACCTGTTTCTACCTCTATGTGTCTGTCTGTCTGTCTGTCTGTTTATATTTGTGTCTCTGTGTCTGTTATTGTCTCTATGTCTGTCTGTCTGTGTACCTGTTTCTATCTCTATGTGTCTGTCTGTCTGTCTGTTTATATTTGTGTCTCTGTGTCTGTTATTGTCTGTCTGTCTGTCTGTCTGTTTATATATTTGTGTATCTGTGTCTGTTATTGTCTCTGTTTCTGTCTCTATGTGTCTGTCTGTCTCTCTGTCTATATTTGTGTCTCTTTGTCTGTTATTGTCTCTGTGTGTGTGTGTGTGTGTGTGTGTGTGTGTGTGTGTGTGTGTGTGTGTGTGTGTGTCTGTATGTCTGTCTGTCTACCTATTTCTATCTCTATGTGTCTGTCTGTCTGTCTGTCTGTTTATATTTCTGTCTCTGTGTCTGTTATTGTCTCTGTGTCTGTTATTGTCTCTGTGTCTGTATGTCTGTCTACCTGTTTCTATCTCTATGTGTCTTTCTGTCTGTCTGTCTGTCTGTCTGTCTGTCTGTTTATATTTCTGTGTCTCTGCGTCTGTTATTGTCTGTGTCAGTCTGTCTGTCTACCTGTTTCTATCTCTATGTATCTGTCTGTCTGTCTGTCAGTCTGTCTGTTTATATTTGTGTCTCTGTGTCTGTTATTGTCTGTGTCAGTCTGTCTGTCTACCTGTTTCTACCTCTATGTGTCTGTCTGTCTGTCTGTCTGTTTATATTTGTGTCTCTGTGTCTGTTATTGTCTCTATGTCTGTCTGTCTGTGTACCTGTTTCTATCTCTATGTGTCTGTCTGTCTGTCTGTTTATATATTTGTGTATCTGTGTCTGTTATTGTCTCTGTTTCTGTCTCTATGTGTCTGTCTGTCTCTCTGTCTATATTTGTGTCTCTTTGTCTGTTATTGTCTCTCTGTGTGTGTGTGTGTCTGTCTGTCTGTCTACCTATTTCTATCTCTATGTGTCTGTCTGTCTGTCTGTCTGTCTGTTTATATTTCTGTCTCTGTGTCTGTTATTGTCTCTGTGTCTGTTATTGTCTCTGTGTCTGTATGTCTGTCTACCTGTTTCTATCTCTATGTGTCTTTCTGTCTGTCTGTCTGTTTATATTTCTGTGTCTCTGTGTCTGTTATTGTCTGTGTCAGTCTGTCTGTCTACCTGCTTCTATCTCTATGTATCTGTCTGTCTGTCAGTCTGTCTGTTTATATTTGTGTCTCTGTGTCTGTTATTGTCTCTGTGTCTGTCTCTCTGTCTGTCTGTTTATATTTGTGTCTCTGTCTGTCTGTCTGCCTGTTTCTATCTCTATGTGTCTGTCTGTCTGTCTGTCTGTCTGTCTGTCTGTCTGTCTGTCTGTTTATATGTGTGTCTGTGTGTCTGTTATTGTCTGTCTGTCTGTCTGTTTATATTTGTGTCTCTGTGTCTGTTATTGTCTTTGTGTCTGTCTCTCTGTCTGTCTGTTTATATATTTGTGTCTCTGTGCTTGTTATTGTCTCTGTGTCTGTTATTGTCTCTGTGTCTGTCTGTCTGTCTGTTTATATATTTGTGTCTCTGTGTCTGTTATTGTCTCTGTGTCTGTCTGTTTATATATTTGTGTCTCTGTGTCTGTTATTGTCTCTGTGTCTGTCTGTCTGTCTGTCTGTCTGTCTGTTTATATATTTGTGTCTCTGTTCCTGTTATTGTCTCTGTGTCTGTCTGTCTGTCTACCTGTTTCTATCTCTATGTGTCTGTCTGTCTGTTTATATTTCTGTGTCTCTGTGTCTGTTATTGTATCTGTGTCTGTCTCTCTGTCTGTCTGTTTATATTTGTGTCTCTGTGTCTGTCTGTCTGTCTGCCTGTTTCTATCTCTATGTGTCTGTCTGTCTATCTGTCTGTTTATATTTGTGTCTCTGTGTCTGTTATTGTCTCTGTGTCTGTCTCTCTGTCTGTCTGTTTATATTTGTGTCTCTGTGTCTGTTATTGTCTCTGTGTCTGTCTCTCTGTCTGTCTGTTTATATTTGTGTCTCTGTGTCTGTCTGTCTGCCTGTTTCTATCTCTATGTGTCTGTCTGTCTGTTTATATTTGTGTCTGTGTGTCTGTTATTGTCTGTCTGTCTGTCTGTTTATATTTGTGTCTCTGTGTCTGTTATTGTCTCTGTGTCTGTCTCTCTGTCTGTCTGTCTGCCTGTTTCTATCTCTATGTGTCTGTCTGTCTGTTTATATTTGTGTCTGTGTGTCTGTTATTGTCTGTCTGTCTGTCTGTTTATATTTGTGTCTCTGTGTCTGTTATTGTCTTTGTGTCTGTCTCTCTGTCTGTCTGTTTATATATTTGTGTCTCTGTGCTTGTTATTGTCTCTGTGTCTGTTATTGTCTCTGTGTCTGTCTGTTTATATATTTGTGTCTCTGTGTCTGTTATTGTCTCTGTGTCTGTCTGTTTATATATTTGTGTCTCTGTGCCTGTTATTGTCTCTGTGTCTGTTATTGTCTCTGTGTCTGTCTGTTTATATATTTGTGTCTCTGTGTCTGTCTGTCTGTCTGTCTGTCTGTCTGTTTATATATGTGTGTCTCTGTGTCTGTTATTGTATCTGTGTCTGTCTGTCTGTCTGTTTATATATTTGTGTCTCTGTGTCTGTTATTGTATCTGTGTCTGTCTGTCTGTCTACCTGTTTCTATCTCTGTGTGGCTGTCTGTCTGTTTATTTTTCTGTGTCTCTGTGTCTGCCTGTCTGTCTGTGTGTTTATATATGTGTCTCTGTTATTGTCTCTGTGTCTGTCTGTCTGTCTGTCTGCCTGCCTGTTTCTATCTCCATGTGTCTGTCTGTCTGTCTGTTTATATTTGTGTCTCTGTGTCTGTTATTGTCTCTGTGTCTGTCTCTGTCTGTCTGTTTATATTTGTGTCTCTGTGTCTGTCTGTCTGTCTACCTGTTTCTATCTCTATGTGTCTGTCTGTCTGTCTGTCTGTTTATATTTCTGTGTCTCTGTGTCTGTTATTGTCTGTCTGTCTGATTAAAAACAGTCATTTCAGTCAAACCTGGATTAACTTGGTGACGTGTCTTCTAGTGACACAGGTCCTGTCAAGGTCAAATAAGATCATCTGAAGTCCAGTCATCTATCAGGAACCAGATCACATGTTGAAATGCAGTTTTCTGGAGAACTTCTGCCTTTCTGGCTCTAAATGTGTCTCACATGACAACATCAAACAAAGTCCAAACATCAGCAGTGGCGCCGGTGTCGCCGACTGAACCCCCCTCTAAAAATCAATCCACCCTGCCTTCACTGTGCATGCGCCATTCGCCACGGTTCACCGATTATCACTTCATTTCTGCTTCAAACTGACTCCAGTCATCATCTGTCTCATCGACAGATATCTGAAGCTTTTGTACAACAATCAATAAATTCAGCATTATTTCATCATAAGAGACAGAGGAATCAATCAGAGCGCAGTGGCAACATGAACTGCTAGCCAATACGTTCACTGCGCATCGGTCATTTCAAAGCGTCACCAAATATCACCTCATTTCTACTTCAAACTGACTTTAGAATGATTTAAGAGGTTTTCCTTGTCATCTGATGGTTAACAATCACATTAATCCATTTGATCGCTTTGGGTGAAGAGACTCTGTCGTAGACGAATGGCTGAGCTCCGAAATGACGCATGCGCAGTGGAGGCAGGGCGTTCAGTCAGTGACACTGGTGTCTTTTTATGAAGTAACCAGAAACTACTTCATGTCCATGAAGTTAAACCAGCAAACTGGTTCTGGTCTCACATCAGATTATTTGTCGTTTCCTCAGTTTGATGATGTGAATTGTGTCGATTTGGAGGTTGGAGGTCAGACACAAACAGGAAGCGGGTGTTTCCTGAAATAACAGTTTCACAGCATTTTTAAACTGAAACTAACAAATTGTTTAGTGCAGCTCAGCACGCTACGAGTAAAGTGTGCAGAGCTGCAGCTCTTTGTGTTCCTGCTGAAGCCTCTTTTCATCAACTGCATCCTCTAAAGGAGCCATTTTGAGTAAAGTGTGTGTTTGTGAGAACAGCTGTGATCACAAACCACAAACCAAAATGGACCCTGAGCCGAGCTGGAGTCGGTGCAGGAGCTCTGATGCTTCTATCTTCCACTACATATCAGTCGCCTGCCAATAATCCCTCGTCACTACACGCCGCCGCCGCCACTCAGCCTCTGACACACGCTGTTCAAACAGGAGGCTTCAGGCTCCATCACATACTCGCTTTGTGTTCTTTTTCGGAATCTTTGTCAGAGTCGACTGAATGTTAATGAGCACTGTGGCACTGTGAGTGTGTGTGTGTGTGTGTGTGCGTGTGTGTGTGCGTGTGCATGTGTGTGTGTGTATGTGTGCATGTGTGTTTATTGGTTTTTGATGATATACGAGGTCTATTAGAAAAGAAACCAACCCTTTTATTTTTTTTTAACTATATGGATTTGAATGACATGCGATTACACCAATCATGCTTGAACCCTTGTGCGCATGCGTGAGTTTTTTCACGCGTGTCGGTGACGTCATTTCCCCGTGGGCAGGCCTTGAGTGAGAGGTGGTCCCGCCCTCTCAGCTGAATTCCTTTGTTTCACACGCTGCTCAAGACGGCGCGCGTTGCTTTATCAAAATTTTTTCTGGACCTGTGAGGAATATCCGAGTGGACACTATTCGAGAAATTTAGCTGGTTTTCGGTGAAAAGTTTAACAGCTGATGAGAGATTATGGGGTGTTTCTGTCGGTGTAAGGACTTCCCACGGACCGGGAGGTCGTGCAGCGCTTCCAGGCGCCGTCGTCGGCCTGTTTCAACCTGAAAACATCCTAATTTAAGGCTTAATTCACCCAGGACGTCGTGAGAGAACAGAGAAGATTCAGAAGAGGCCGGCATGAGGACTTTATGCGGACATTCCACTGTTTAAGGACATTTTTTAATGAAAGACATGCGCGCAAATTTGCCGAGTCATTTCCGTGATGACTCGGCGAATCTGTGTGCGCCGCGACAGGAAAAACACCTCCGTGTTGAAAACCATTTGTAAAATTCAGGCAGCTTTTGATGGCTTTCAACAAGTGAGTAACTGAGAAATTGTTTAACAGCTTGGGCATGTTCCAACTTGTCCGTTAAGGTTTCCAACGGACGTGTTTTTACTGTCGCGACCCCCCACGGTCGGGTCCGGCCCGACATGTGACTCTGCCCGCACGTTCTTTCATTACAAAATGTCCGTTAACAATGGAATGTCCGAATAAACTCCTCATGCCGACTTCTTCTGAAAGTTCTCTGTTCTCTGACGACTTCCTGGGTGAACAGAGCCTGAAATGTGGAAGTTTTCAACTTGAAACGGCGAGACGCTGCCGCCTCGAAGCGCAGATCGCCGTCAGGCGTCGTGGGCCGTCCTTATGGCGACACTACCAGACCAAAATCTCTCATCAGCCGTTAAAATTTTTACCGAAAACGAATTGAATTTATCGAATGGTGTCCACTAAGTTGTGCCTTACAGTTTTGAAAAAATTTTGATCAAACAGAGCAGCAGTCTGAGCCATTCCTAAACAATGAAAAAATCAACGAGAGGGTGGGCGACTCCTCACTCAAAGACTGCCCACAGGCGAATGACGTAACCAACAGGCGTGAAAAAACTCTTGCATGCCCACGAGGGTTCAAGCATGTCTGATGTAATCACATGTGATTCAAATCCATATGGTTTTTGAAAAAAATAATAAGGTCGGATACTTTTCTAACAAACCTCGTATTTTGTTTTACTTTTAAAAAAGCTGGACACTTCAGATAATACTGTGCGATATAGTGCTATGGGATAGTACTGGAATGTAGCAATGTGGTATAGTACTGGAATGTAGCATTGCGGGACAGTACTGGAATGTAGCATTGTGGGATAGTACTGGAATGTAGCATTATGGGACAGTACTGGAATGTAGTATTGTGGGATAGTACTGGAATGTAGCACTAGTGGGATAGTACTGGAATGTAGCATTGCGGGACAGTACTGGAATGTAGTATTGTGGGATAGTACCGGAATGTAGCACTGTGGGACAGTACTGGAATGTAGCACTGTGGGATAATATTGCATGTAGCACTGCAGAATAGTACTGGAATGCAGCACTAAAAACAAAAAGCAAAACACACTGTGTGAATTAAACGGCAGACGACTCTTTTCTTACATGCAACAACAGTTGTCATGACTGACATCTTTAAACGGCTTTGACAGAGGCTGATGAATAAATTGTGGACACGCTGTTTCTAAATCAGAACCAGCACATCCACAATCTGGTGTAGAGAAATGATGATTTTTTTTTCCGATTAAATGTAGCGGAGAAAAACGATACATTTTATTGAGGAAATGTCGTGGATTCAAGTGAAAGTCACCAGAATTGTAAATAACAAAGTAAAGACTACAGTACTGTACGTCAAAATTCTAGTTAAGTACAGTAACAAAGTATTTCTACTTTGTTACATTACAACACTGGATAATACTGTGTGTAGCACTAGTGCGATAGTACTCTCTGCATCACTAGTGGGATAGTACTGTCCATAGCACTACTGGGAAAGTATTGTGTGATAGTACTGTCTGTGTCACTACTGGGATAGTACTGTCCATAGCACTAGTGGGATAGTACTGGCTATAGCACTAGTGCGATAGTACTGGCTGTAGCACTAGTGGGATAGTACTGTGTGACAGTACTGTCTGTAGCACTAGTGGGTTTAGTACTGTCTGCAGCACAAGTGGGATAGTACTGTCTGTAGCACTACTGGGAAAGTACTGTGTGATAGTAGTGTCTGTAGCACTAGTGGGAAAGTACTGTGTGATAGTACTGTCTGTAGCACTAGTGGGATAGTACTGTCTGTAGCACTACTGGGATATTACTGTCTGCAGCACTACTGGGAAAGTATTGTGTGATAGTACTGTCTGTATCACTAGTGGGATAGTACTGGCTGTAGCACTAGTGCGATAGTACTGGCTGTAGCACTAGTAGGATAGTACTGTGTGACAGTACTGTCTGTAGCACTAGTGGGATAGTACTGTCTGTAGCACTACTGGGAAAGTACTGTGTGATAGTAGTGTCTGTAGCACTAGTGGGAAAGTACTGTGTGATAGTAGTGTCTGTAGCACTAGTGGGATAGTACTGTCTGCAGCACTAGTGGGATAGTACTGTCTGCAGCACTAGTGCGACAGTACTGTCTGCATCACTAGTGGGATAGTACTGTCCATAGCACTAGTGGGATAGTATTGGCTGTGGCACTAGTGCGATAGTACTGGCTGTAGCACTAGAGGGATAGTACTGTGTGACAGTACTGTCTGTAGCACTAGTGGGATAGTACTGTCTGCAGCACGAGTGGGATAGTACTGTCTGTAGCACTACTGGGAAAGTACTGTGTGATAGTACTGTCTGTATCACAAGTGGGATAGTACTGTCCATAGCACTAGTGGGATAGTATTGGTTGTAGCACTAGTGCGATAGTACTGGCTGTAGCACTAGTGGGATAGTACTGTGTGACAGTACTGTCTGTAGCACTAGTGGGATAGTACTGTCTGCTGCACGAGTGGGATAGTACTGTCCATAGCACTAGTGGGATAGTATTGGCTGTAGCACTAGTGAGATAGTACTGGCTGTAGCACTACTGGGAAAGTACTGTGTGATAGTAGTGTCTGTAGCACTAGTGGGAAAGTACTGTGTGATAGTACTGTCTGTAGCACTAGTGGGATAGTACTGTCTGCAGCACTAGTGGGATAGTACTGTCTGCAGCACTAGTGCGACAGTACTGTCTGCATCACTAGTGGGATAGTACTGTCCATAGCACTAGTGGGATAGTATTGGCTGTAGCACTAGTGCGATAGTACTGGCTGTAGCACTAGTGGGATAGTACTGTGTGACAGTACTGTCTGTAGCACTAGTGGGATAGTACTGTCTGCTGCACGAGTGGGATAGTACTATCCATAGCACTAGTGGAATAGTATTGGCAGTAGCATTAGTGCGATAGTACTGGCTGTAGCACTACTGGGAAAGTACTGTGTGATAGTAGTGTCTGTAGCACTAGTGGGAAAGTACTGTGTGATAGTACTGTCTGTAGCACTAGTGGGATAGTACTGTCTGCAGCACTAGTGGGATAGTACTGTCTGCAGCACTAGTGCGACAGTACTGTCTGCATCACTAGTGGGATAGTACTGTCCATAGCACTAGTGGCATAGTATTGGCTGTAGCACTAGTGCGATAGTACTGGCTGTAGCACTAGTGGGATAGTACTGTGCGACAGTACTGTCTGCATCACTAGTGGGATAGTACTGTCCATAGCACTAGTGGGATAGTATTGGCTGTAGCACTAGTGCGATAGTACTGGCTGTACCACTAGTGGGATAGTACTGTCAGTTACACTAATGGGATAGTACTGTCTGTAGCACTAGTGGGATAGTACTGTCTGTAGCACTAGTGGGATAGTACTGTCTGTAGCACTACTGGGATATTACTGTCTGCAGCACTACTGGGAAAGTATTGTGTGATAGTACTGTCTGTATCACTAGTGGGATAGTACTGGCTGTAGCACTAGTGCGATAGTACTGGCTGTAGCACTAGTAGGATAGTACTGTGTGACAGTACTGTCTGTAGCACTAGTGGGATAGTACTGTCTGTAGCACTACTGGGAAAGTACTGTGTGATAGTAGTGTCTGTAGCACTAGTGGGAAAGTACTGTGTGATAGTAGTGTCTGTAGCACTAGTGGGATAGTACTGTCTGCAGCACTAGTGGGATAGTACTGTCTGCAGCACTAGTGCGACAGTACTGTCTGCATCACTAGTGGGATAGTACTGTCCATAGCACTAGTGGGATAGTATTGGCTGTGGCACTAGTGCGATAGTACTGGCTGTAGCACTAGTGGGATAGTACTGTGTGACAGTACTGTCTGTAGCACTAGTGGGATAGTACTGTCTGCAGCACGAGTGGGATAGTACTGTCTGTAGCACTACTGGGAAAGTACTGTGTGATAGTACTGTCTGTATCACTAGTGGGATAGTACTGTCCATAGCACTAGTGGGATAGTATTGGTTGTAGCACTAGTGCGATAGTACTGGCTGTAGCACTAGTGGGATAGTACTGTGTGACAGTACTGTCTGTAGCACTAGTGGGATAGTACTGTCTGCTGCACGAGTGGGATAGTACTGTCCATAGCACTAGTGGGATAGTATTGGCTGTAGCACTAGTGCGATAGTACTGGCTGTAGCACTATTGGGAAAGTACTGTGTGATAGTAGTGTCTGTAGCACTAGTGGGAAAGTACTGTGTGATAGTACTGTCTGTAGCACTAGTGGGATAGTACTGTCTGCAGCACTAGTGGGATAGTACTGTCTGCAGCACTAGTGCGACAGTACTGTCTGCATCACTAGTGGGATAGTACTGTCCATAGCACTAGTGGGATAGTATTGGCTGTAGCACTAGTGCGATAGTACTGGCTGTAGCACTAGTGGGATAGTACTGTGTGACAGTACTGTCTGTAGCACTTGTGGGATAGTACTGTCTGCTGCACGAGTGGGATAGTACTATCCATAGCACTAGTGGAATAGTATTGGCTGTAGCACTAGTGCGATAGTACTGGCTGTAGCACTACTGGGAAAGTACTGTGTGATAGTAGTGTCTGTAGCACTAGTGGGAAAGTACTGTGTGATAGTACTGTCTGTAGCACTAGTGGGATAGTACTGTCTGCAGCACTAGTGGGATAGTACTGTCTGCAGCACTAGTGCGACAGTACTGTCTGCATCACTAGTGGGATAGTACTGTCCATAGCACTAGTGGGATAGTATTGGCTGTAGCACTAGTGCGATAGTACTGGCTGTAGCACTAGTGGGATAGTACTGTGCGACAGTACTGTCTGCATCACTAGTGGGATAGTACTGTCCATAGCACTAGTGGGGATAGTATTGGCTATAGCACTAGTGCGATAGTACTGTCTGTACCACTAGTGGGATAGTACTGTCAGTTACACTAATGGGATAGTACTGTCTGTAGCACTAGTGGGATAGTACTGTTTGTAGCACTACTGGGATAGTACTGGCTGTAGCACAAGTGAGATAGTACTGGCTGTAGCTCTAGTGGGATAGTACTGTCTGGAGGACTAATGGGATAGTACTGTCAGCTGCACTAATGGGACAGTACTATCTGTAGCACTTTTGGGATAGTACTGTCTGTAGCACTAGTGGGATAGTACTGTCTGTAGCACTAGTGGGATAGGACTGGCTGTAGCACTAGTGGGATAGTACTGTCTGTAGCACTAGTGGGATAGGACTGGATGTAGCACTCGTGGAATAGTACTGTTTGTAGCACTACTGGGATAGGACTGTGGGATAGGACTGTGTGATAGTACTGTCTGCAGCACTAGTGCGACAGTACTGTCTGCATCATTAGTGGGATAGTACTGTCTGTAGCACTACTGGGAAAGTACTGTGTGATATTACTGTCTGTAGCACTAGTGAGATAGTACTGTTTGTAGCACTACTGGGATAGGACTGTCTGTAGCACTACTGGGATAGGACTGTCTGTAGCACTAGTGGATAGTACTGGCTGTCGCACTAGTGGGATAGGACTGTCTGTAGCACTAGTGGGATAGTACTGGCTGTAGCACTCGTGGAATAGGACTGTCTGTAGCACTAGTGGGATAGGACTGTCTGTAGCACTAGTGGGATAGTACCGTCTGTAGCACTACTGGGATAGGACTGTCTGTAGCACTAGCGGGATAGTACCGTCTGTAGCACTAGTGGGATAGGACTGTCTGTAGCACTAGTGGGATAGTACTGTCTGTAGCACTAGTGGGATAGGACTGGCTGTAGCACTAGTGGGATAGTACTGTCTGTAGCACTAGTGGGATAGGACTGGATGTAGCACTAGTGGGATAGTACTGTTTGTAGCACTACTGGGATAGTACTGTCTGTACCAGTAGTGGGATAGGACTGGCTGTAGCACTAGTGGAATAGTACTGTTTGTAGCACTAGTGGGATAGGACTACTAGTGGAATAGTACTGTTTGTAGCACTAGTGGGATAGGACTGTCTGTAGCACTAGTAGGATAGTACTGTCTGTAGCACTCGTGAATAGTACATTTTGTAGCACTAGTGGGATAGTACTGTCTGTAGCACTAGTGGGACAATACTGTCTGTAGCACTAGTGGAATAGTACTGTCTGTAGCACTAGTGGATAGTACTGTCTGTAGCACTCGTGAATAGTACTGTTGTAGCACTAGTGGGATAGTACTGTTTGTAGCACTAGTGGGATAGTACTGTCTGTAGCACTAGTGGGATAGTACTGTCTGTAGCACTAGTGGGATAGGACTGTCTGTAGCACTAGTGGGATAGTACTGTCTGTAGCACTAGTGGGATAGTACTGTCTGTAGCACTAGTGGGATAGTACTGTCTGTAGCACTAGTGGGATAGTACTGTCTGTAGCACTAGTGGGATAGTACTGTCTGTAGCACTAGTGGGATAGTACTGTCTGTAGCACTAGTGGGATAGTACTGTCTGTAGCACTAGTGGGATAGTACTGTCTGTAGCACTAGTGGGATAGTACTGTCTGTAGCACTAGTGGGATAGTACTGTCTGTAGCACTAGTGGGATAGTACTGTCTGTAGCACTAGTGGGATAGTACTGTCTGTAGCACTACTGGGATAGTACTGTCTGTAGCACTAGTGGGATAGTACTGTTTGTAGCACTACTGGGATAGTACTGTCTGTAGCACTAGTGGGATAGTACTGTCTGTAGCACTAGTGGGATAGTACTGTCTGTAGCACTAGTGGGATAGTACTGTTTGTAGCACTACTGGGATAGTACTGTCTGTAGCACTAGTGGGATAGGACTGTCTGTAGCACTAGTGGGATAGTACCGTCTGTAGCACTAGTGGGATAGTACCGTCTGTAGCACTAGTCAGAGTTCCACAGAGGCTCCACACAGACTGTAAAATCCACACAGATTACACAAAGATCAGGCTCCAGCTGGTGGTCAAAACCACCTCAGGATTATTTCAGTGGAATATTTAAGTTGTCTTTGTCTTGTTTGCATGTCGGAGGTCTGTATCTCTTGTGTCAATCAATAGTGCTGCAGCAGCAGCAGCAGCTGTGCTGTCTCAGTGTCACGGACGTCTGAGACCCTCAGCCGGCACCTGCAGCCACAAGCAGTCAAACGTCAGTCGATACCTCTGCAAGGACGGCACAGCTGAGACCTGAGACCATTTCTCAGAAATCTCATTTGTGGAGGATTGATTTTTAAGGACCACACCACTCATTTTACATGTTTCCATTATAGAATATGGTGGTCTTGAAGTGCAAAACACTTCACAAAGAAAATGGAGTGCAGCACTAGTGGTCTTGGTTCATATAGTGATCAATATGCAAACTTTTTGGCCAATCGCATCCAAAGTGGGACATCACTGACTGCTAAACTCACCCTGTAATAATAATTAACTTGTATTCACAGTCACATTGTGTTGTAAATGCTGCTGTTATTTCATTTGTTTCAGATCTTCTATCTGTTGGCGGCTCTTACATTTTTAATCCTGTCATAATGAACAGTTACTCCAACAAGTTGCATCACCCAAACTGACTGTCAGTAAAACTGTAGTTACTGTACAAAGTGTGAAATCATTTGGATGTGAAGATAAAACTATAAAGAACTAATTAATCTGCTATTTGACTGATATAAAATAACATAAGAATGTGTTGAAGCCAGTAGATTCTCTTTATTTTGGAGGCTCATGTTACTGTTTCCTGTTTAGGTGTAATTAGTCTGCTTTAATTAACCTTTTCACGCGGGTTCAAATTCCCTCAAGTAATTTTCGGGTCTGATCGCTTATCTTACTGTTCATTTGTGCACATCAGCTCCAGGTAGGATTTCTACTGTATTTCGGGATCAGGTCCTGAATTGTGTCCGGCTGAAGGCATCTGTCTGAGCTTCTAGTCGCCAGAAGGTCCAGCTCACAAGTCTGTGAGAAGAGACCATTTTATTTAATCTTCCCTCGTTTCAAAAATGTCTAACCTGAAGGAAAGAGAGAAATGACTGAAAGCAGGTCATGTGATGTTCAACAACAGCTCCTGGCTTTTTCCCAGGAGACCTCCAACCAACGAGAAGAAACTCTGTGACCTTAAACTGCCAGCAGCAAGTGCTTCAAGTCCACGCAACCATCTAAAAACAAACATTATGTCCATTTCTGTTGGGCACATCAGAAGCACCGTGCCGAGACTCGCCCCGCTCATCTGTCAACTAAAGCGACTCTCTGAACGACCCCTGACCCCCGTGCTGTAGCAAAAATCAGAGGAGGCAAGCAACTGATGTCCCCATCACAATAACAACAAGAGAGAGAGACAGTGGCCCTGCAATCAGAGAACAAACTCTAAACTCCACATGACCCCAAAAACACATAAGATGCAGAATCCTGGACACGCCAAGTCCAGAGAGTCTTATTACCCTGCACTCAACAAAGCAGTGAGCAGGGTGTGTGTGGACAAGATAACTCAAAAACCACTGGACAGATTTCCTTCAAACCTGGTGGGGTTATTACGTGGATAGATATCCATAGGTGATTATATTTTGGAGCAGTTTGGTCAAAGATCACAGAAAACATGGTACAAAAAAATCCCATACTTTTTTGTATATCTCAACAGCCAAGAAGCCTTGATGTATGAACGAAAGCATATATTAATCAGCAAAATATTTGTGATTCATTCAAATGATTGATTCAAATGACTTCATCATGAAATCATATGATGGTCGTACATGGCCAATAGCACCATGACAGATATATTTATTTGTACATTTGTATCGTCATGTAGCGGGTGTGTGTTGATGCCTGTCATTTAATATTCATGAAAAAAAAGGTGTTTTCAGGCATATCAACTGGATTAATTGTTAAACTGTGTTGGAGAAATGTGCCCAACACAAAGCCTAAAGCCTTTCATATATTTACACTGTACCTTCCCAATATGGCACCATTGCTGCTGTATGTGTGTGAAGGACGTGAAGGAAAATAGATTCTTTGAATTCTTGCTGAAAACACAGAACAACACATCTGCAAACACACACACATTCTGAGTGTTCCAGAAAAGTCCCTGATCGTGTCTCGCGCTTGTCAATTTAAAAAAGGCGAGAGATATTCTTGTCGTTTTCTTCTCATGTCTGGGGATGATGAAAGCTGACAGAACTGGGACTGGAACACAAACGCCACGAACCCGAGCAGCTCCAAAGTGTGAGGGAGCGTCTCATTATTTTTATTATTATCACTGCCATTGAACATTTAACCACATCCTCAAAAATCAACCTCAGGACAGACTGGTGTGAGCAAACATCATCACGACCATCGAAGGACGCAACTCGTTGTTACAGACAAATCCGTTAAAAACACAAAACTCAGCCTGAATCTGATTAGTTTGGATGTTTATTAGACCCCATTCCTACCAGGCTGCTCAAGGAAGCCCTACCATTATTTAATGCTTCGATCTTAAATATGATCAATCTATCTTTGTTAGTTGGCTATGTACCACAGGCTTTTAAGGTGGCAGTAATTAAACCATTACTTAAAAAGCCATCACTTGACCCAGCTATCTTAGCTAATTATAGGCCAATCTCCAACCTTCCTTTTCTCTCAAAAATTCTTGAAAGGGTAGTTGTAAAACAGCTAACTGATCATCTGCAGAGGAATGGTCTATTTGAAGAGTTTCAGTCAGGTTTTAGAATTCATCATAGTACAGAAACAGCATTAGTGAAGGTTACAAATGATCTTCTTATGGCCTCGGACAGTGGACTCATCTCTGTGCTTGTTCTGTTAGACCTCAGTGCTGCTTTTGATACTGTTGACCATAAAATTTTATTACAGAGATTAGAGCATGCCATAGGTATTAAAGGCACTGCGCTGCAGTGGTTTGAATCATATTTGTCTAATAGATTACAATTTGTTCATGGAAATGGGGAATCTTCTTCACAGACTAAAGTTAATTATGGAGTTCCACAAGGTTCTGTGCTAGGACCAATTTTATTCACTTTGATTGATTGATTGATTGAGATTAGCAAATGAGCAACGGTGACCACCAGACCAAGGCTTCAGAAATGAAAGAAACTACACGTCAACCACCCCTGCTCCTAATTTCCATCATCTATGCTGATAACATAATTTCCTGCAACAGTTCCACTCATGTCCAGCAGGGAGCAGACAATTCAATTCAATTTTCAATTTTTTTTATATAGTGCCAAATCACAACAAACAGTTGCCCCAAGGCGCTTTATATTGTAAGGCAAGGCCATACAATAATTATGTAAAACCCCAACGGTCAAAACGACCCCCTGTGAGCAAGCACTTGGCTACAGTGGGAAGGAAAAACTCCCTTTTAACAGGAAGAAACCTCCAGCAGAACCAGGCTCAGGGAGGGGCAGTCTTCTGCTGGGACTGGTTGGGGCTGAGGGAGAGAACCAGGAAAAAGACATGCTGTGGAGGGGAGCAGAGATCGATCACTAATGATTAAATGCAGAGTGGTGCATACAGAGCAAAAAGCGAAAGAAACAGTGCATCATGGGAACCCCCCAGCAGTCTACGTCTATAGCAGCATAACTAAGGGATGGTTCAGGGTCACCCGATCCAGTCCTAAGTATAAGCTTTAGCAAAAAGGAAAGTTTTAAGCCTAATCTTAAAAGTAGAGAGGGTGTCTGTCTCCCTGATCTGAATTGGGAGCTGGTTCCACAGGAGAGGAGCCTGAAAGCTGAAGGCTCTGCCTCCCATTCTACTCTTACAAACCCTAGGAACTACAAGTAAGCCTGCAGTCTGAGAGCGAAGCGCTCTATTGGGGTGATATGGTACTACGAGGTCCCTAAGATAAGATGGGACCTGATTATTCAAAACCTTATAAGTAAGAAGAAGAATTTTAAATTCTATTCTAGAATTAACAGGAAGCCAATGAAGAGAGGTCAATATGGGTGAGATATGCTCTCTCCTTCTAGTCCCCGTCAGTACTCTAGCTGCAGCATTTTGAATTAACTGAAGGCTTTTTAGGGAACTTTTAGGACAACCTGATAATAATGAATTACAATAGTCCAGCCTAGAGGAAATAAATGCATGAATTAGTTTTTCAGCATCACTCTGAGACAAGGCCTTTTCTGATTTTAGAGATATTGCGTAAATGCAAAAAAGCAGTCCTACATACTTGTTTAATATGCGCTTTGAATGACATATCCTGATCAAAAATGACTCCAAGATTTCTCACAGTATTACTAGAGGCCAGGGCAATGCCATCCAGAGTAAGGATCTGGTTAGACACCATGTTTCTAAGATTTGTGGGGCCAAGTACAATAACTTCAGTTTTATCTGAGTTTAAAAGCAGGAAATTAGAGGTCTGTAAGGTCTGAAATTTTATGTCTGTAAGACAATCCTGCAGTTTAGCTAATTGGTGTGTGTCCTCTGGCTTCATGGATAGATAAAGCTGGGTATCATCTGCGTAACAATGAAAATTTAAGCAATACCGTCTAATAATACTACCTAAGGGAAGCATGTATAAAATGAATAAAATTGGTCCTAGCACAGAACCTTGTGGAACTCCATAATTAACCTTAGTCTGTGAAGAAGATTCCCCATGTACATGAACAAATTGTAATCTATTAGACAAATATGATTCAAACCACCGCAGCGCAGTGCCTTTAATACCTATGGCATGCTCTAATCTCTGTAATAAAATTTTATGGTCAACAGTATCAAAAGCAGCACTGAGGTCTAACAGAACAAGCACAGAGATGAGTCCACTGTCCGAGGCCATAAGAAGATCATTTGTAACCTTCACTAATGCTGTTTCTGTACTATGATGAATTCTAAAACCTGACTGAAACTCTTCAAATAGACCATTCCTCTGCAGATGATCAGTTAGCTGTTTTACAACTACCCTTTCAAGAATTTTTGAGAGAAAAGGAAGGTTGGAGATTGGCCTATAATTAGCTAAGATAGCTGGGTCAAGTGATGGCTTTTTAAGTAATGGTTTAATTACTGCCACCTTAAAAGCCTGTGGTACATAGCCAACTAACAAAGATAGATTGATCATATTTAAGATCGAAGCATTAAATAATGGTAGGGCTTCCTTGAGCAGCCTGGTAGGAATGGGGTCTAATAAACATGTTGATGGTTTGGATGAAGTAACTAATGAAAATAACTCAGACAGAACAATCGGAGAGAAAGGGTCTAACCAAATACCGGCATCACTGAAAGCAGCCAAAGATAACGATACGTCTTTGGGATGGTTATGAGTAATTTTTTCTCTAATAGTTAAAATTTTGTTAGCAAAGAAAGTCATGAAGTCATTACTACTTAAAGTTAATGGAATACTCAGCTCAATAGAGCTCTGACTCTTTGTCAGCCTGGCTACAGTGCTGAAAAGAAACCTGGGGTTGTTCTTATTTTCTTCAATTAGTGATGAGTAGAAAGATGTCCTAGCTTTACGGAGGGATTTTTTATAGAGCAACAGACTCTTTTTCCAGGCTAAGTGAAGATCTTCTAGATTAGTGAGACGCCATTTCCTCTCCAACTTACGGGTTATCTGCTTTAAGCTACGAGTTTGTGAGTTATACCACAGAGTCAGACACTTCTGATTTAAAGCTCTCTTTTTCAGAGGAGCTACAGCATCCAAAGTTGTCTTCAATGAGGATGTAAAACTATTGACGAGATACTCTATCTCACTTACAGAGTTTAGGTAGCTACTCTGCACTGTGTTGGTATATGGCATTGGAGAACATAAAGAAGGAATCATATCCTTAAACCTAGTTACAGCGCTTTCTGAAAGACTTCTAGTGTAATGAAACTTATTCCCCACTGCTGGGTAGTCCATCAGAGTAAATGTAAATGTTATTAAGAAATGATCAGACAGCAGGGAGTTTTCAGGGAATACTGTTAAGTCTTCTATTTCCATACCATAAGTCAGAACAAGATCTAAGATATGATTAAAGTGGTGGGTGGACTCATTTACTTTTTGAGCAAAGCCAATAGAGTCTAATAATAGATTAAATGCAGTGTTGAGGCTGTCATTCTCAGCATCTGTGTGGATGTTAAAATCGCCCACTATAATTATCTTATCTGAGCTAAGCACTAAGTCAGACAAAAGGTCTGAAAATTCACAGAGAAACTCACAGTAACGACCAGGTGGACGATAGATAATAACAAATAAAACTGGTTTTTGGGACTTCCAATTTGGATGGACAAGACTAAGAGTCAAGCTTTCAAATGAATTAAAGCTCTGTCTGGGTTTTTGATTAATTAATAAGCTGGAATGGAAGATTGCTGCTAATCCTCCGCCTCGGCCCGTGCTACGAGCATTCTGACAGTTAGTGTGACTCGGGGGTGTTGACTCATTTAAACTAACATATCCATCCTGCTGTAACCAGGTTTCTGTAAGGCAGAATAAATCAATATGTTGATCAATTATTATATCATTTACCAACAGGGACTTAGAAGAGAGAGACCTAATGAGAGACCTAACCACATTTAACTGTTTTAGTCTGTGGTGCAGTTGAAGGTGCTATATTATTTTTTCTTTTTGAATTTTTATGCTTAAATAGATTTTTGCTGGTTATTGGTAGTCTGGGAGCAGGCACCGTCTCTACGGGGATGGGGTAATGAGGGGATGGCAGGGGGAGAGAAGCTGCAGAGAGGTGTGTAAGACTACAACTCTGCTTCCTGGTCCCAACCCTGGATAGTCACGGTTTGGAGGATTTAAGAAAATTGGCTAGATTTCTAGAAATGAGAGCTGCTCCATCCAAAGTGGGATGGGTGCCGTCTCTCCTAACAAGACCAGGTTTTCCCCAGAAGCTTTGCCAATTATCTATGAAGCCCACCTCATTTTTTGGACACCACTCAGACAGCCAGCAATTCAGGGAGAACATGCGGCTAAACATGTCACTCCCGGTCCGATTGGGGAGGGGCCCAGAGAAAACTACAGAGTCCGACATTGTTTTTGCAAAGTTACACACCGATTTAATGTTAATTTTAGTGACCTCCGATTGGCGTAACCGGGTGTCATTACTGCCAACGTGAATTACAATCTTACCAAATTTACGCTTAGCCTTAGCCAGCAGTTTCAAATTTCCTTCAATGTCGCCTGCTCTGGCCCCCGGAAGACAATTGACTATGGTTGCTGGTGTCGTTAACTTCACATTTCTCAAAACAGAGTCACCAATAACCAGAGTTTGATCCTCGGCGGGTGTGTCGCCGAGTGGGGAAAAACGGTTAGAAATGTGAACGGGTTGGCGGTGTACACGGGGCTTCTGTTTAGAACTACGCTTCCTCCTCACAGTCACCCAGTCGGCCTGCTTTCCCGGCTGCTCGGGATCTGCCAGGGGGTAACTAACGGCGGCTAAGCTACCTTGGTCCGCACCGACTACAGGGGCCTGGCTAGCTGTAGAATTTTCCACGGTGCGGAGCCGAGTCTCCAATTCGCCCAGCCTGGCCTCCAAAGCTACGAATAAGCTACACTTATTACAAGTACCATTACTGCTAAAGGAGGCCGAGGAATAACTAAACATTTCACACCCAGAGCAGAAAAGTGCGGGAGAGACAGGAGAAGCCGCCATGCAAAATCGGCTAAGAGCTAGTAGCTGCGCTAAGCTAGCGGATTCCTAAAAACACGCAAAGTGAATAATGTGTAAATAATTTAGAGGTGATTCAGCAGAAGGAGTGCTTTAGTTAAGGCACGTGAAGATTACACTGGGAAACAAATCGTAATCTAGATAACTAGATCAATCTAACTGCGCAGATTAAACAGCTAACAGATACAGAAAAACACCGCTGTGCTCCGGAACAGGAAGTGATAAAAAGACTACAACATGTTATGGAGTCAAAATGTTTGTATTAATGTCTACTCTTTAAACTCCACATGACCCCAAAAAACACATAAGATGCACATTCCAGGACAAAGTGTGAAATATTTTGGATGTGAGGATAAAACTATAAAAAACTAATTCATCTGCTACTTGACTGATATAAAATAACATAATAATGTGTTCAAGCCAGTAGATTGTCTTTATTTTGGAGGCTCATGTCACTGCACGTGTTGGTGTTTCCTGATTAGGTGTAATTCATCATTAGCATTAGCATATATGGTCACACTAGCTGCAGTTGAAGCTAATGGTCTGTGTTGACTGTAGTTAGTATTAGCATGTACGGTCATATTAATTACAGTTGAAGCTAATGGCCAGTGTTAACTGTCATTACCATGTACGGTCCACTGATCTGTATATTACTGGATAGCTCACTGTCCCACACACTCCGTACAATTAGCTGAAGCAAACTGGCGGCCATCTTACCACTCCCAACTTATGCAGATCGCACATAGACAGCTTATTAGAACGTCAACAATTTCAAGTAATAACTGAGCTGATTCTCTCATTTACTTATTTTTGTTCTTTGGATAATGTAAGATTGATACCTCCTAATCTATGCATACAGCGTCCGCATCACTGCAGATGCTGCACCGATCCGTCTATCGATCTCACGCTCCATCCGTCCCTCACTCGTGAACAAGACCCCGAGATACTTAAACTCCTCCACTTGAGGCAAGGACACTCCACCGAGCTGAAGAGGGCAAAGCACCTTTTTCCGGTCGAGAACCATGGCCTCGGATTTGGAGGTGCTGATTTTCATCCCGGATGCCTCACACTCAGCTGCAAACCACCCCAGTGCACGCTGAAGGTCCTGATTTGACGAAGCCAACAGAACCACATCGTCCGCAACCAGCAGAGACGAGATTCTGTGGTTCCAAAACCAGACCCCCTCTACACCCTGGCTGCGCCTAGAAATTCTGTCCATAAAAATAATGAAAAGAACCGGTGACAAAGGGCAGCCCTGGCAGAGGCCAATGTGCACTGGAAACAGGTTTGACTTACTACCGGCAATGCGAACCAAGCTCCTGCTACGGTCGTACAGGGACCGGATAGCCCTTAGCAAAGGACCCGGACCCCGTACTCCCGGAGCACCCCCACAGGGTGCCCCAAGGAACATGGTGGAACGCCTTCTCCAGATCCACAAAACACATGTGGACTGGTTGGGCAAACTCCCATGAACCCTCGAGCACCCGATGGAGCATGTAGAGTTGGTCCAGTGTGCCGCGACCAGGACAAAAACCACACTGCTCCTCCTGAATCCGAGGTTCGACCATCGGTCGAATTCTCCTCTCCAGTACTCTGGAATAGACCTTACCGGGGAGGCTGAGGAGTGTGATCCCCCTATAGTTGGAACACACCATCCAGTCCCCCTTCTTAAACAGAGGGACCACCACCCCGGTCTGCCAATCCAGAGGCACTGTCCCCGATCGCCACGCGATGTTGCAGAGTCGTGTCAGCCAAGAGAGTCCCACAACATCCAGAGACTTAAGGTACTCCACCCCAGGAGCCTTGCCACCGAGGAGCTTTCTAACCACCTTGATGACTTCGGCCTGGGTAATGGATGAGTCCGCCTCTGAGTCCCCAGTCTCTGCTTCCTCTTCGGAAGACATGACGATGGGACTGAGGAGATCCTCGAAGTATTCCTTCCACCGCCCAACAACATCCCCAGTCAGGGTCAACAGCTCCCCACCCGCACCGTAAACAGTGCTGGTGGAGAGCTGCTTCTGCCTCCTGAGGCGTCGGACGGTTTGCCAGAATCTCTTCGAGGCCGACAGATAGTCCTCCTCCATGGCCTCCCCGAACTCCTCCCAGACACGAGTTTTTGCCTCTGCGACCGCACAGGCTGCAGCACGCTTGGCCTGCCGGTACCTGTCAGCTGCCTCCGGGGTCCCACCTACCAACAAAGATAAGTAGGACTCCTTCTTCAGCTTGACGGCATCCCTTACTTCCGGCGTCCACCACCGGTTCGGGGATTGCCGCTGCGACAGGCACCAGAGACATTGTGACCACAGGTACGAGCGGCCGCATCAACAATGGAGGTGGAGAACATGGTCCACTCGGACTCCATGTCTCCAACCTCCCCCAGGATCTGGGAGAAGCTCTCCTGGAGGTGGAAGGTGAAGACCTCGCTGACAGAGGGTTCCGCCAGTCGTTCCCAGCAGACCCTCACGATACGTTTGGGCCTGCCAGGTCTGACCGGCTTCCTCCCCTCCCAGCGGATCCAACTCACCACCAGGTGGTGATCAGGCGACAGCTCTGCCCCTCTCTTCACTCGAGTGTTCGAGACACGTGGCCGAAGGTCAGATGATACGACTACAAATTCGATCATCGACCTCCGGCTCAGGGTGTCCTGGTGCCACGTGCACTTATGGACACCCTTGTGCTCGAACATGGTGTTCGTGATGGACAAACTGTGACTAGCACAGAAGTCCAACAACTGAACACCACTAGGGTTCAGATCGGGGAGGCCGTGCTTCCCGATCACCCCCCTCCAGGTCTCACTGTCGCCGCCCACGTGGGCGTTGAAATCCCCCAGGAGAACAAGGAGTCCCCAGTCGGAGCGCTATCTAGTACCCCTCCCAGGTACTCCAAGAAGGTCGGATACTCTGCACTGCCGCTCGGCCCGTAGGCCGAGACAACAGTGAGAGACCTGTCTCCGACCCGAAGGTGTAGGGATGCGACCCTCTCGTTCACTGGAGTGAACTCCAACACATGGCGACTGAGCTGGGGAGCAATAAGCAATGCGACCCCAGCTCTCCGCCTCTCCCCATGGGCAACGGCAGAAAAATGAAGCGTCTAGCCCCTCTCCAGGAGTTGGGTACCAGAGCCCAAGCTGTGCATGGAGGTGAGCCCGACTATCTCTAGTTGGTATCTCTCAACCTCCAGCACAAGCTCAGGCTCCTTCCCCCCCAGCAAGGTGACATTCCATGTCCCAACAGCCAGGGGCTGTGAGCATGGACTGGGCCGCCAGGCCACCCGCCCTCGACCGCCACCCAATCCTCTCTGCACCCGACCCCCATGGCCCCCTCTGCAGGTGGTGAACCCACAGGAGGGCGGGCCCATGTCGCTCTTTCGGTCTGAGCCCGGCCGGGCTCCATGGGCTAAGGCCCGTCCACCAGGCACTCACGCGCAAGCCCCAACCCCAGGCCTGGCTCCAGGGTGGGGTCCCGGTTCCGCCATACCGGGCGACGTCTCGGTCCTTGATTTTTTACTGGTCATGGAGGTTTTGAACTGCCCTTAGTCTGACCTGTCACTTAGGACCTGTTTGCCTTGCAAGACCCTACAAGGGGCACAATACCCCCAACAACATAGCTCCTAGGATCATCCGGGTACGCAAACTCCCCCACCACGATAAGGTGGCAACTAGAGGGGGAGAATTTCAGACCCCTCCATGATTTCTAAGTGGGAGAACTTGCAAAATTGCAGGGTGTTCAAATACTTATTTTCCTCACTGTACATATATATATAAGTATATATATACGAGGTCTGTTAGAAAAGTATCCAACCTTTTTTTTTTTTTTTTTTTGCAAAAACCTGATGGATTTGAATCAACTGTGCTTGCATGAGCCAACCTTAAACCTTCGTGCGCTTCCGTGAATTTTTTCACGCCTGTTGACTGCATCAGTTGCTGGCAAGCAGCATTTGTGTGAGGTTGTGTGTATACTCTTGGCAGATTTTCATTGCAAGGAAAAAGACGGAACAACTGGAGCAGCGCTACTGTATCAAATTTTGCCAGAAACTGGGCGACAGCCAGGTTTCCATTTTGGTTTGGCAAGGGTGAGATAAACTCCCATCCCCGACATCTGTGACATTTTGCCAGTAGTTTGTCTCACTTTTCAAGTCTTTCTGTGGCGTGATAGCCAATAGCGGCTGACGGATCAGATGGACCAATCACAACCATGTTTTCAAAAACACGCTACCAGTCCTTTGTATAACAGACTGTGGTACCAGTGGTAATGCTAGTCAGGAGAGTAAATATTGATTTCTGTTTACTGATTCCATGGAGGACCGGAGCGATCCGCTCATTCGCTGGCTGTTGTCAGAGCGCCACCTTGGTTAGTGTTTGACAACCAGAAATAAACAGAAATCAATGTGGACATGATCAATGTTTTTAAGAGGCGTTTCACCATAAATCTGCATTTTCTGTGCTATTACTGTGCTGTTATATTTATTCAAACTCAGTCCCACATTTGTACAGCCATTATTTGTCAAAACAAATACAGAAGAGGATCAGATTCTTTATGTAATAGACTTGAATGAATTTGTTGGTCCCAGTCCAGATATGAATTAATACCATCAGTTTATCAAACACACTATGTAACACAAGGTTTTAGCCTGAGCCTTAATTAATTTCATTATGAAGTTTAAGTAAGAGCTTCGCATGCTCACTTCATATTAAAGATATTAATATTAAAGACTGCTCTTGATCCACCTGCGGTGCTGCTTTTATGCAGCACTTCTCCACCAAAATATCAAATAAAATAAATAAAATTAAACATGCCAGTCAGGGTGAAAGTAAGATTATTCAACCAAGTTGAAAGAAATGTGAAAACACTTCACGAGAATATGTTGTATATCATATAGAAATTAATCTCAATTGTGTATATTCTTATATGAGTAGAATATACAACGTCAAAGCGACTGTCATGTGACCGACCAAATTGAGAAAAAAAAAAAAAAAAAAACATTTCCTCTCTATGAATTTGCTCTTACAGAATATTTCCGGAATGGAAAATCTGATGTGAAGAAAAACCCAGAGGCTAATTAAAAATGGATAAATTGAGAGCGGTGCAACATTTCTCACGACAAAGCAGGCAGTAAAACTGAAGTCACTACTTTACAGAATACAGACTGACACAAAAAAATAAATCATTTTCTAACATTTATTCAGCAATTTCAGTCATTTCCCCACATCATTAATATTACATATATAATACACACTTCTGAAAGCTCACTCCACAATTTATTTATTTATTTAACCTTTATATTTAACCAGCTGACAATCATTTGTCAGCTTGTCGCAGCACCTGAAACCTGCACAAAACAGTATTTTCAGATCACTTTAACCCAGGTTTAAGTCAGCACGTCATCGATTTCTATTTAATCTAATGGCTGATGACGCGGAAGCAAGATGGAGGCTGCTGGCAACAACTCACAGGCTGCATCCGCCATCGAGCAGATTAACTAGAAATCGATGCGCGGAAACCATGTTTATAATGAACAAATGAAAAGTAACTTAAACGTATCCAGATGAGATGAACCAGTGACTTTTAAAAACTGTTTAAAATCAGTGCAAAAAAAGAGAATATCTCTTTTAAGTGTGTTTGAAGACATTTGTCAGCATTTTAAAGTAGTGTCTCAAACAAACAACAATCAAATGAATCTTTTTGTGAACCCTTTCTGTTCATTTGCTGATGGTTCCAAACACTGGTTCTGTGAACTTTCACTGAAGGTCAAATTGGTCTGGAATTATCACTGTTTATTTTGTGTCAGGAAATTCCAGCCATTAATGTTTAACTCTCACAGACAATAAAAGAAATTCCTGAAGTCAATATTCATACAGGAAGTGATTTTTAGCCAGTATTTACCGTACCTTCACAATGTTACAGGTTTTTAGTTAACCTTCCAAAACAAAAACATAAATGTGACATTATTTCTGAGCACACGTATGAGACGTCCTCCGAAATCACTTCCCATATGATAACAGTTGAGTTTTCTAATCAGTTCAGTTTCATCTGTCACAGACAAGGGGACGTATCTGAGAAAGACTTATGGTCAGATTGTCCCTCTGTCGGCCCTTGCTCACATTTAACCTTGATTCCAAATCCATCACGAGCGCTGAGTAGAATGGACAACAACAATAAGTATTCACACATTTAGCCTACAACGCCAATTCCAGTGAAGTTGGACGTTGTGTAAAAGATATTTAATGTTCAAATGGATAAACGTTATTGTTTTTCTGCAAATATTTGCTCATTTTGAAATGGATGCCTGCAACATGTTTCAAAAAGCTGGGACAGTGGTATGTTTACCACTGTGTTACATCACCTTTCCTTCTAACAACACTCAATAAGTGTTTGGGAACTGAGGACAGTAATTGTTGAAGCTTTGTAGATGGAATTCTTTCTCATTTTTGCTTGATGTACGACTTCAGTTGTTCAACAGTTTGGGGTCTCCGTTGTTGTATTTTGTGCTTCATAATGCGCCACACATTTTCAATGGGCGACAGGTCTGGACTGCAGGCAGGCCAGTCTAGTACCCGCACTCTTTTACGACGAAGCCACGCTGTTGTAACACGTGCAGAATGTTTCTTGGCATTGTCTTGCTGAAATACAACCCCTGGCAAAAATTATGGAATCACCGACCTCGGAGGATGTTCATTCAGTTGTTTAATTTTGTACAAAAAAGCAGATCACAGACATGACACAAAACTAAAGTCATTTCAAATGGCAACTTTCTGGCTTTAAGAAACACTATAAGAAATCAGGAAAAAAAAATTGTGGCAGTCAGTAACGGTTACTTTTTTAGACCAAGCAGAGGGAAAAAATATGGACTCACTCAATTCTGAGGAAAAAATTATGTAGGGCTGAAACGATTAGTCGAGTAACTCGAATAATTCGATTACAAAAAATGTTCGAGGCAAATTCTGTGCCTCCAAGCTTCGTTTAACGTTGTAGTACATATGCCAGGCCTGTGTGTGGCGCTGCAACGTCCACAGG
This sequence comes from Thalassophryne amazonica, assembly GCF_902500255.1. Classification (NCBI taxonomy): domain Eukaryota; kingdom Metazoa; phylum Chordata; class Actinopteri; order Batrachoidiformes; family Batrachoididae; genus Thalassophryne; species Thalassophryne amazonica. The sequence goes on from NC_047114.1 coordinate 12,018,062, forward strand.
AAAAAAAAAATAAGAAGACTGGAGCATAACAGCTAATGAAAATAGCAACGATAGCTACCGGTTTCCAGTGTGACACAGAGTAAAATAAAGGCTTTTAAGAGATAGATGGTCCACGCCGATCATCTGAAATAGACTTACTGTGCATTTAAAGCGAAGCAGTGTGTTTGTCTAGTTTTAAAAAACACGGTCTGCTCTACGTGGGGAGTGACGGTGGCCGGCTGCTCTCTGCACGGTGTGAGGGGCTCTCAGACCGGGCGAGTCACAGCTCTGGCCCCGGCTACATTGACAAACAGCAGAAGTCCACTCTTTGATGACACACACTGTTTGACTTTTTAATTTTTTGCTTTTTTGGACAACACACAACACTTCACAAACACGGTGACTTAAATAAAATAATAATTTAAAAAAACTGACTGCAAGGCTACATGTTCAACCTCCAGCTGAAATGCATCTGCTGAATTGCAGAGAAAGAGGAAAAAAAAAAATCACACAGGGACCCAGTCCATCAGCCTTAATTAAAAAAAAATAAATAAAAAATAAAAAATGGTTACATTTTACAAGTTGGAGAAAACAAAACAGAAAGCCACATCCCATCGCTATTTCAGCAAAATGCCAACACTTTGGCGCAGTGACATTGTGCCATTGCTTAAGGAGAGCCCCGGACTATCGATGTTGTTTAAAAACACAAAAGTACTTTTTATCCGATTACTCGATTAATCGCCAGAATAATCGATAGAATACTCAATTACTAAAGTAATCGATAGCTGCAGCCCTAAAATTATGGAATCACCCTGTAAATTTTCATCCCCAAAACTAACACCTGCATCAAATCAGATCTGCTCGTTAGTCTGCATCTAAAAAGGAGTGATCACACCTTGGAGAGCTGTTGCACCAAGTGGACTGACATGAATCATGGCTCCAACACGAGAGATGTCAATTGAAACAAAGGAGACGATTATCAAACTCTTAAAAGAGGGTAAATCATCACGCAATGTTGCAAAAGATGTTGGTTGTTCACAGTCAGCTGTGTCTAAACTCTGGACCAAATACAAACAACATGGGAAGGTTATTAAAGGCAAACATACTGGTAGACCAAGGAAGACATCAAAGCGTCAAGACAGAAAACTTAACGCAATATGTCTCAAAAATCGAAAATGCACAACAAAACAAATGAGGAACGAATGGGAGGAAACTGGAGTCAATGTCTGTGACCGAACTGTAAGAAACTGCCTAAAGGAAATGGGATTTACATACAGAAAAGCTAAATGAAAGCCATCATTGACACCTAAACAGAAAAAAACAAGATTACAATGGGCTAAGGAAAAGCAATCGTGGACTGTGAATGACTGGATGAAAGTCATATTCAGTGATGAATCTCGAATCTGCATTGGGCAAGGTGATGATGCTGGAACTTTTGTTTGGTGCCGTTCCAATGAGATTTATAAAGATGACTGCCTGACATTGACACATAGGGTCAATGTCATGGCCTGCAAATAGTCTGGATCTTAATCCAATTGAAAATCTTTGGTGGAAGTTGAAGAAAATGGTCCATGACAAGGCTCCAACCTGCAAAGCTGATCTGGCAACAGCAATCAGAGAAAGTTGGAGCCAGATTGATGACAAGTACTGTTTGTCACTCATTAAGTCCATGCCTCAGAGACTGCAAGCTGTTATAAAAGCCAGAGGTGGTGCAACAAAATACTAGTGATGTGTTGGAGCGTTCTTTTGTTTTTCATGATTCCATAATTTTTTCCTCAGAATTGAGTGATTCCATATTTTTTTCCCTCTGCTTGGTCTAAAAAAGTAACCATTACTGACTGCCACAATTTTTTTTCCTTGATTTCTTATAGTGTTTCTTAAAGCCAGAAAGTTGCCATTTGAAATGACTTTAGTTTTGTGTCATGTCTGTGATCTGCTTTTTTACTACAAAATTAAACAACTGAAAGAACATCCTCCGAGGCCGGTGATTCCATAATTATTGCCAGCAGGGACGTCCCTGAAAAAGATGTTACTTGGATGGCAGAATGTGTTGCTCCAAAACCTGGATGTACCTTTCACCATTGATGGTGCCATCACAGATGTTTAAGTTGCCCATGCCATGGGCACTAACACACCCCCATACCATCACAGATGCTGGCTTTTGAAATTTGCGTTGGTAACAATCTGGATGGTCTTCTTCCTCTTCTGTCCGGAGGACACGGCGTCCATGATTTCCAAATACAATTTGAAATGTGGACTCATCAGACCACAGCACACTTTTCCACTTTGTGTCTGTCCATTTCAAATGAGCTTGGGCCCAGAGAAGGCGGCGGCGTTTCTGGATGTTGTTGATGTATGGCTTTCACTTTGCATGGTAGAGTTTTAACTTGCACTTGTAGATGTAGCGACAAACTGTGTTAACTGACAATGGTTTTCTGAAGTGTTCCTAAGCCCATGCAGTAAGATCCTTTACACAATGATGTCGGTTTTTAATGCAGTGTCGCCTGAGAAGTTGAAGGTCACGGGCATTCAATGTTGGTTTTCAGCCTTGCTGCTTACATGTAGAAAGTTTTCCAGATTCTCTGAATCTTCTGATTATATCATGGACTGTAGATGATGGAATCCCTAAATTCCTTACAACTGAACATTGAGAAACATTGTTCTTAAACTCTTGGACTAGTTTTTCACACAGTTGTTCACAAAGTGGTGATCCTCACCCCATCTTTGCTTGTGAACAGCTGAGACTTTTGGGGATGCTCCTTTTATACCCAAACATGACACTCACAATTAGTGTCCTCAGTTCCCAAACGCTTACTGAGTGTTTTTAGAAGGAAAGATGATGTAACACAGGTAAACATACCACTGTCCCAACTTTTTTGAAATGTGTTGCAGGCATCCATTTCAAAATGAGCAAATATTTGCACAAAAAACAATAAAGTCTATCAGTTTGAACATTAAATATCTTGTCTTTGTGGTATATTCAGTTGAATATAGGTTGAAGAGGATTTGCAAATCATCGTATTGTTTTTATTTACATTTCACACAACATCCCAACTTCATTGGAATTGGGGTTGTAACATTTACAAACATCAAGCTACATATTTAGCTAAATGTTGAGACAAATATGCACATTAATAAACAGCTAATTGTTCCTCCCATAAGACAGATTAATAAAGTGTCTAACGACAGACATTTAGCATGTAAGGACGTGATTATTTAAACTTTCAATTCATGGATAAGAGTTATATTGTAGCCTGCTGTCTTTTGATGTCAATTTCAATTACAATTTCAGGGGCACTTCTAAAATAAAAAAAAATAATAAAAAAATGACTTTTTGTGCAAACTTTTGTGGGTTTTTCTTGGGAGGGTTGGACTCGAAGGGGGTCTCACCTGGGGAGTAATTCAGTGTAGAACCACCACTGCTCTCCCCTTCCCCGCCAATGAATTTGTTTCCATATGTAACAAGTTAGACTGAAAATATATTTAACACACACTTCCAAAAATACACACATTCTTTTCACTTTTGTGTGGTATTTGTAAATAAAGTAATAATAGTAATCATCATACTGATAATTATGATGATGATGATGATGATGATGACGGATACTCTGAACAGTGGTGGGCACAGATAACCAAAAAATTAACTTTGATAACAGATAATAAGATAACTGAAAAGTTTTCCCTGAAAACTCCCTTCTGTGTGATCATTTCTTAATAACATTTACATTTACTCTGATGGACTACCCAGCAGTGGGGAATAAGTTTCATTACACTAGAAGTCTTTCAGAAAGCGCTGTAACTAGGTTTAAGGATATGATTCCTTCTTTATGTTCTCTAATGCCATATACCAACACAGTGCAGAGTAGCTACCTAAACTCTATAAGTGAGATAGAGTATCTCATCAATAGTTTTACAACCTCACTGAAGACAACTTTGGATGCTGTAGCTCCTCTGAAAAAGAGAGCTTTAAATCAGAAGTGCCTGACTCCGTGGTATAACTCACAAACTCGTAGCTTAAAGCAGATAACCCGTAAGTTGGAGAGGAAATGGCGTCTCACTAATTTAGAAGATCTTCATTTAGCCTGGAAAAAGAGTCTGTTGCTCTATAAAAAAGCCCTCCGTAAAGCTAGGACATCTTTCTACTCATCACTAATTGAAGAAAATAAGAACAACCCCAGGTTTCTTTTCAGCACTGTAGCCAGGCTGACAAAGAGTCAGAGCTCTATTGAGCTGAGTATTCCATTAACTTTAACTAGTAATGACTTCATGACTTTCTTTGCTAACAAAATTTTAACTATTAGAGAAAAAATTACTCATAATCATCCCAAAGACGTATCGTTATCTTTGGCTGCTTTCAGTGATGCCGGTATTTGGTTAGACTCTTTCTCTCAGATTGTTCTGTCTGAGTTATTTTCATTAGTTACTTCATCCAAATCATCAACATGTCTATTAGACCCCATTCCTACCAGGCTGCTCAAGGAAGCCCTACCATTATTTAATGCTTCGATCTTAAATATGATCAATCTATCTTTGTTAGTTGGCTATGTACCACAGGCTTTTAAGGTGGCAGTAATTAAACCATTACTTAAAAAGCCATCACTTGACCCAGCTATCTTAGCTAATTAGAGGCCAATCTCCAACCTTCCTTTTCTCTCAAAAATTCTTGAAAGGGTAGTTGTAAAACAGCTAACTGATCATCTGCAGAGGAATGGTCTATTTGAAGAGTTTCAGTCAGGTTTTAGAATTCATCATAGTACAGAAACACCATTAGTGAAGGTTACAAATGATCTTCTTATGGCCTCAGACAGTGGACTCATCTCTGTGCTTGTTCTGTTAGACCTCAGTGCTGCTTTTGATACTGTTGACCATAAAATTTTATTACAGAGATTAGAGCATGCCATAGGTATTAAAGGCACTGTGCTGCGGTGGTTTGAATCATATTTGTCTAATAGATTACAATTTGTTCATGTAAATGGGGAATCTTCTTCACAGACTAAGGTTAATTATGGAGTTCCACAAGGTTCTGTGCTAGGACCAATTTTATTCACTTTATACATGCTTCCCTTAGGCAGTATTATTAGACGGTATTGCTTAAATTTTCATTGTTACGCAGATGATACCCAGCTTTATCTATCCATGAAGCCAGAGGGCACACACCAATTAGCTAAACTGCAGGATTGTCTTACAGACATAAAGTCATGGATGACCTCTAATTTCCTGCTTTTAAACTCAGATAAAACTGAAGTTATTGTACTTGGCCCCACAAATCTTAGAAACATGGTGTCTAACCAGATCCTTACTCTGGATGGCATTACCCTGACCTCTAGTAATACTGTGAGAAATCTTGGAGTCATTTTTGATCAGGATATGTCATTCAAAGCGCATATTAAACAAATATGTAGGACTGCTTTTTTGCATTTACGCAATATCTCTAAAATTAGAAAGGTCTTGTCTCAGAGTGATGCTGAAAAACTAATTCATGCATTTATTTCCTCTAGGCTAGACTATTGTAATTCATTATTATCAGGTTGACCTAAAAGTTCCCTGAAAAGCCTTCAGTTAATTCAAAATGCTGCAGCTAGAGTACTAACGGGGACTAGAAGGAGAGAGCATATCTCACCCATATTGGCCTCTCTTCATTGGCTTCCTGTTAATTCTAGAATAGAATTTAAAATTCTTCTTCTTACTTATAAGGTTTTGAATAATCAGGTCCCATCTTATCTTAGGGACCTCGTAGTACCATATCACCCCAATAGAGCGCTTCGCTCTCAGACTGCAGGCTTACTTGTAGTTCCTAGGGTTTGTAAGAGTAGAATGGGAGGCAGAGCCTTCAGCTTTCAGGCTCCTCTCCTGTGGAACCAGCTCCCAATTCGGATCAGGGAGACAGACACCCTCTCTACTTTTAAGATTAGGCTTAAAACTTTCCTTTTTGCTAAAGCTTATAGTTAGGGCTGGATCGGGTGACCCTGAACCATCCCTTAGTTATGCTGCTATAGACGTAGACTGCTGGGGGGTTCCCATGATGCACTGTTTCTTTCTCTTTTTTGCTCTGTATGCACCACTCTGCATTTAATCATTAGTGATCGATCTCTGCTCCCCTCCACAGCATGTCTTTTTCCTCGTTCTCTCCCTCAGCACCAACCAGTCCCAGCAGAAGACTGCCCCTCCCTGAGCCTGGCTCTGCTGGAGGTTTCTTCCTGTTAAAAGGGAGTTTTTCCTTCCCACTGTAGCCAAGTGCTTGCTCACAGGGGGTCGTTTTGACCGTTGGGGTTTTACATAATTATTGTATGGCCTTGCCTTACAATATAAAGCGCCTTGGGGCAACTGTTTGTTGTGATTTGGCGCTATATAAAAAATTGGTTGATTGATTGATTGATTGAAAGATAAACCGATAAACCACCCAAAAATGTATCGGAAGTTACAGATAATCGATAACCGATAAATTCCGGTGTTGTCTAGAGAACATTTGCAGTTACTAAAGAGCTGAAATTGAGTTTTAACACAATCGCTTTTGAAAGCATCAAAAGCAGTAAAAGACCTAAAGAATAAGCAAGAATGTTTGACCATGGTGCCCCCTGCAGGAAGCAGCACAGACAAATCCTGAGACCACCTACAAAATCAATTATTTTCTTTCTTTCAACATTCTGCCCCTGCTGGAAGCTCTTGTTTACAACAGCACTCTCACCACAGAGCCACATCGAGAGCAGCCGTAAGGCCAGCTCCTTATCAATTTCAACACTCCGGTCAGGCGGGGGTCTTTATAAATAATGAAAATACTGATAGAATAACTCCATTAATGTCAATTCTGTCATTTGTACAAAGTTAAAATATAACATATATCTTTTAATGTTGAATAAGGCACTAATTCTGAGGTTTTGTAACAAACACAGACTGCAAAGCATTCTGGATAAAAGTGCTAAACAGTGATTGGTTCAGTAATCCATTATGTAAACCAACACGTTAATGTCACGTGTGTCATGTGTTGGTTTAAAGATAAATGTGCTTTTGTAAAATATTCCATTTTTATTTGTAAAAACAGACATTTTTACAGAGCCCTGGAAGTGTCATCGCAATTGCATGTTTTAAAACTTTTATGATGTTGTAAAACGTGCACTCAATATTAGTAAGTAAGTAAGTAAATTTATTTATATAGTGCCTTTCACAGACATAAGGCCATGTACACACGTTGTCGGGTATTTGTAAAACCGAATATCTTACCCTTTCAGTTTGGGGAAAAAACTTCATCCACAATCCGTCGTTTAAAAAAAAAAATCCATCCACATCGAACCGTATAAATGTGTTGTAATTAGTCTGCCAAACCTTTGGGTGGCGGTACTGATTAAAATTCTATCCAATCGGGAGCCTTATTCTCTTGTCGTCACGTCCACAAAAACTAAAAACATGGCGCCAACCTCATTCGTGTGGACCGATAAGGAGTCGGAATTACTTCTAACCGTAGTTTTAGAATACAAAGTTAACAAATATATGCACACAAAAAGCGCCTGGACAATGGACAATACCAACACTTTGAGAGCAGCCATGTACCCGACGTTTAATACTGCCATGAACACTCCTGGCCAGTAGATGGCAGTAGCGACCTTGAAAAAATAAACAAAATTCCAGATAATCCGTGTCTGCTACATTTAAGATGCGTGGAATTTAACAAACGCAAATACACTAACGTCTATAAACCCAGAGGATATATTCCCGAGAGTTTTAGGCACTAGAGTTTAATGCTGTTATCTGTGGACCCTGAACAGAGTGTCTGAAATGCATTTGTCCTGTCGTGAACGTTTGAGATTACCTTATGCTACCCATAATGCATTGCTGCCTGGCACAGCATGTGCTCACAAAACCTTAAAAATTAGCACATTACTTTAAAACGAAAACATATATCTGATATTTTCACTTTATAAACTTCAGACATGACAATAATTTTAAATAACTTGTCTAAAATGAGTGGTTAAAATTTGAACCATAAGTTAAACATGTATGCCTCTGGATGACTTGGTGACATTGCGATTATATTAGTATGGTGTTAAAGGCAATGACTTTTTTTTTTTTGGTCACCAATTCTCCTTTGCTTATAGATGATAGAGTGGTTTCTGATTGCAGAGAGTAGAACAACATGCTTATTAGGAAACTTTTAACAGATAGGTCTCAACAGCTTTAACAGTTTTAAAAATGTTTTTCACTGTTCAGCTTAGTTTAGTATGTTATCGGTCTAAAAGTTATCGGACGGTAATTGTTGTATGGCTGGGGGGCCTGGCTGCCTTTTTGTTTCTGTCTTTTGTTTTTCCTTCCAGGTGGCTTGCATTTGGGACTGAGTGGCTGTGTTGCTGAGGTTATCAGGACCTCACCCTGATCACCTGCGGCTCGTCAGGACTCACAGCTGAGGTGCATCTATATGGATTGGAACATGGTGGCATTTAAGACTGGAGTATACAGTGTGTATTTGCCAGAGACTCGACCTTGTGACCAGACGGGTGAGATCGTCGTCTCGGGAGCCATCTCATCATCAGTGGATGCAGAGAACGTCCAGGGTTTGATGCACGGTCTGTGAAAGAGGAGGGGGTGAGGTCTCACGCTCGTCAGCACACTTCCTGAGGTACGTTAGATTTTGTGACTAACATTTATACAGTCAGTAAATGTGGTGTCCCTCACACCTTTATTATATTGAGCTGTATGTTAGTCATGTATCGGTTTCCACTGCAGTGGAGTTTTGTGAACTGGATGTTCCATGCCTGCAGGTTGGGAAGCTGATTAGTAATCAAGCCAGGAAGTGTTTGCTGTTTGTACACCTTTAAGTGTTCTCTCTGTGTGTAGAGTGTGGACTCACATAAATGGTTCCTTCTTTCACAGACTCGGTTTGTTGCGGCCACCTGGGGGGTGTCGGCGGGGTCCTTGGGTCCGAACAGCTTCTGGCTCCGGACCGTTAGCGCTGCTGGGAGCGCACCACGCCAGACCGCACTTTCTGTTATTTTTGTATCACTGTTATGTATTAAAGTCAGTTAGCCTTTGTACCGTGCTCTGCTTATTTCATACTGGGTCCTTCAAACGCTGGTCGGTTCTCCGAGCTGCGTCCGACACATAACAGGTAATTCATCGGAAGATAATTAGTCCGATGATGGTTTTTAAATTTATCTAAAAAGATAATCCGATAATGAAAACATTATGTTCGATAATTATCTGTTATCGGATTATCGGAAGTGTGCCCACCACTGACTCTGAATAAATTAATATATTATACACAGACATAATACATATACAGACACAACTATTCATGGACGCTAATTCCAACAGGGTCCTCAAACGTTCCACAGTGATTCAAGCTACATATTCATTTATAATGTCAATGAATAAAATTAAAATCATTTTAACAAATAAATACTAACACAAACACCATCATGTGTAATGAAACGTCATAAAATAAACATGATAAGAGCAGACGCTTCGTTCCTACTGAAGAAAAGCAGCCAAATACTGGTCATAAATATAAACATATTCTCTTCACTTCCACATATCTGGAGAGAATGTGACACAGAATAAGGATCATATTGTTTTGTGTAGGTTTTTGTCAGCACAAACTGTGTATCTGTGCTGTTACATGTGAGTTTAAGGTGACGAGGTTCAAATGCGCGTTCCTACGAAGGCGGCGCTTTTCGCGGCAAGGGACCTGAATTCGGCACAACACCAACATCAAACCACGGGCCAAACACCCAAATTTAGAATCTGTAGAATCCTGTTAGTGGAGACATCTGCTGCAATTCACGTCTTCTCTTCTGCATTTTGTCAATTTTTGTAGCTCCGCCTACAGGCCTGTGTCGAGGTCATGTGATCACACAGTTTGTAACAGGTCCTTTTATAATTCTGTGACACATGCCACGGAAGTGCTAAACTCATGTTTGCTCTGTGACACACCTACATAGTCTGCGCGAGACCAGATCCACACCGCCTGCCAGATCTGTTTCAATGTATGCGCACAATTACATGTACAAAACATTTGATGGCCATCCAGAACAACAGAGTCTTTTATCTTTATCGAGTTTACAGCAAGAGTCTGTTTTATTAACACAACTAGCACATGTACAGAACAGATCTGGCAGGCGGTACGAATCTGACACTGATAAGGCTGCTTGGCTCATCCCACATTCTGACAGGAGGTGGAGCAGGATAACTCAAAAGGTATTAATTGGATTTTAGTGAAATTTGGTGAGCAGATAGACAATGTTGTGGGAAATAAGTGATTCTGTTTTGGAGATGATACGGAGTATATTATAGAACTGAGATCCAGAATATTGTTTAGCATACAGCAACATTTAACTCGAAAAGGTGCAAGAGGATGGTGATGAAATTTAGTGAGCAGATGGATAGTGTCCTAGAAAATTAGTGATTTTATATTGAATTTATTCCAGAACATATTTTGGATCCAAGATCCAGAACATGTTTTAATCATTCATTAATTTAATAACTTATTAATGATGAACTTCAATGACATTTTGTAATCAGATGAATAATGTCCTAAGAAATAATTTATGTATTTTTTTGTTGTTGTTGTTGTTGTTGTTGTTGTTTTTCTGGACTTTCTATCAAATTCTAGATACATTTAAGTTACTTTTCATTTGATCACTTTCGATCAAATTTCTGTTGATGAAATTTTATGAGAATATTGATCAATTCTGAGGAAACCAGGCTTGATGCCAAATGCCAGTGAAAACTGGCATGTGGCTCTCTGAGTGCATTCTAGCTGATGTTGTGTGGTTCTGTCTAGAGAGGTACATTCTCTCGAGTCCAGATATAAACCAGGATATGAAGCCATTTTACACCACAGAGTATATTTTGGGCAAAGACGGCTGATACCCAGGAACAGTTTAATGAGGAGTTAATCTACCTGGTCGACTGACACCAAACGGGTTCTGATGCAGTTCCACACCTCACAATGAGATCGTGTTAAAAAACGCTGTCGTCTTCGTCGTTGGGGACACTTGATGATGATTTCTGTCACAAACAGCATAAAAATAAACAGAGAGATTTTACAGTCGTTAGTAATCGTACTTCCTCTGACAGAAACGCTGAGATGTCCAGCTTCCTCATTCCTGTCAGGCCGCTGATAATCAGAGCGACCGACGGCTCTTTACTGTAAATGCTGACAGCCTGAGCCGCTTTATCACGAAACAACACAACAGGCGACTGACAGCAAACTGTTCCACAAAATTCACTTCCCCATTCACACCTGCACTGTCAACAAAAAACATGACCTCTGACCTCCAGAATGTACAAGAACACTATTGATTTTTTAGATATCAGAGCAAATATAGTTTCAAGTTTCAATAGTTTATTGTCATTGTCAAGGTAACAACGAAATTACATTTAGAGCAATTCATACAATTCATTTATTCATTCATTTATTTATTTCATTAATTTAAAAGAAAAAAAAAACAGAAAAGCAGAAATAAAGCATCTCAATTACCAGAATGAAAAGGAGCAGAGAGAAGAACAAGTCTTATATTTTCTGCCCCTTTTTACAATACAATCTTTCAATATCCAGCGTCATTATTTGACATTATTTAACAGATTGTATTTCTTTAACTTGTCACATACGAGGTCTGTCAATAAAGTATAGGTCCTTTTTATTTTTTTCAAAAACTATATGGATTTCATTCATATGTTTTTACGTCAGACATGCTTGAACCCTCGTGCGCATGCGTGAGTTTTTCCACGCCTCTCGGTGACGTCATTCGCCTGTGAACACTCCTTGTGGGAGGAGTCGTCCAGCCCCTCGTCGGAATTCCTTTGTCTGAGAAGTTGCTGAGAGACTGCCGCGTTGTTTGATCAAAATTTTTTCTAAACCTGTGAGACACATCGAAGTGGACACGGTTCGAAAAATTAAGCTGGTTTTCAGTGAAAATTTTAACGGCTGATGAGAGATTTTGAGGTGATTCTGTCGCTTTAAGGACTTCCCACGGTGCGAGACGTCGCACAGCGCTCTCAGCCGCCGTCGTCAGCCTGTTTCAAGCTGAAAACCTCCACATTTCAGGCTCTATTGATCCAGGACGTCGTGAGAGAACAGAGAAGTTTCAGAAGAAGTCGGTTTCAGCATTTTATCCGGATATTCCACTGTTAAAGGAGATTTTTTTTAATGAAAGACGTGCGGACGGGTCCGCGCGTCGGGACGCAGCCGCCGCGACGCTCCGCCACAGGAAAAACACCTCTGTTGAAAGCCTTAAGGACAAGTTGGAACATGTCCTGCCTGTTAAACAATTTCTCATATACTCACTCCACTGAAAGCCATCAAAAGCCGCCTGGATTTTACAAATGGTTATCAACACGGAGGTGTTTTTCCTGTGCCGCCGCACCGCGTCGGCTGCGTCCCGACGCGCGGACCCGTCCGCACGTCTTTCATTAAAAAAATCTCCTTTAACAGTGGAATATCCGGATAAAATGCTGAAACCGACTTCTTCTGAAACTTCTCTGTTCTCTCACGACGTCCTGGATGAATAGAGCCTGAAATGTGGAGGTTTTCAGCTTGAACAGGCTGACGACGGCGGCTGAGAGCGCTGAGCGACGTCTCGCACCATGGGAAGTCCTTAAAGCGACAGAATCACCTCAAAATCTCTCATCAGCTGTTAAAATTTTCACTGAAAACCAGCTTAATTTTTCGAACCATGTCCACTTCGATGTGTCTCACAGGTTTAGAAAAAATTTTGATCAAACAACGCGCCAGTCTCTCAGCAACTTCTCAGACAAAGGAATTCCGACGAGGGGCTGGACGACTCCTCCCACAAGGAGTGCTCACAGGCGAATGACGTCACCAACAGGCGTGGAAAAACTCACGCATGCGCACGAGGGTTCAAGCATGTCTGACGTAAAAAACATATGAATGAAATCCATATAGTTTTTGAAAAAAATAAAAAGGACTTCATTGACAGCCCTCGTACCACTGACTTATTTCATAATTAATTATTTCATAAACTTATTTCATAATTGCACAATCAGCAATTTGTGCAAAAATAGCAGTGTGATATAAACAGTACAGTATGTAGGCACATATGATGTAAACACTGACATGGGCAGGGAGGGAGAATAGATTAAGACTGTTACTGTAGAATCATCATCATCATCATCAATTTTATTTATATAGTGCCAAATCACAACAAACAGTTGCCCCAAGGCGCTTTATATTATATTTATATTGTAAGGCAAGGCCATACAATAATTACGTAAAAACCCCAACGGTCAAAACGACCCCTGTGAGCAAGCACTTGGCTACAGTGGGAAGGAAAAACTCCCTTTTAACAGGAAGAAACCTCCAGCAGAACCAGGCTCAGGGAGGGGCAGTCTTCTGCTGGGACTGGTTGGGGCTGAGGGAGAGAACCAAGAAAAAGACATGCTGTGGAGGGGAGCAGAGATCAATCACTAATGATTAAATGCAGAGTGGTGCATACAGAGCAAAAAGAGAAAGAAACACTCAGTGCATCATGGGAACCTCCCAGCAGTCTAAGTCTATAGCAGCATAACTAAGGGATGGTTCAGGGTCACCTGATCCAGCCCTAACTATAAGTTTTAGCAAAAGGAAAGTTTTAAGCCTAATCTTAAAAGTAGAGAGGGTGTCTGTCTCCCTGATCCGAATTGGGAGCTGGTTCCACAGGAGAGGAGCCTGAAAGCTGAAGGCTCTGCCTCCCATTCTACTCTTACAAACCCTAGGAACTACAAGTAAGCCTGCAGTCTGAGAGCGAAGTGCTCTATTGGGGTGATATGGTACTAAGAGGTCCCTAAGATAAGATGGGACCTGATTATTCAAAACCTTATAAGTAAGAAGAAGAATTTTAAATTATATTCTAGAATTAACAGGAAGCCAATGAAGAGAGGCCAATATGGGTGAGATATACTCTCTCCTTCTACTCCCCGTCAGTACTCTAGCTGCAGCATTTTGAATTGACTGAAGGCTTTTCAGGGAACTTTTAGTACAACCTGATAATAATGAATTACAATAGTCCAGCCTAGAGGAAATAAATGCATGAATTAGTTTTTCAGCATCACTCTGAGACAAGACCTTTCTAATTTTAGAGATATTGCGTAAATGCAAAAAAGCAGTCCTACATATTTGTTTATAATGCGCTTTGAATGACATATCCTGATCAAAAATGACTCCAAGATTTCTCACAGTATTACTAGAGGTCAGGGTAATGCCATCCAGAGTAAGGATCTGGTTAGACACCATGTTTCTAAGATTTGTGGGGCCAAGTACAATAACTTCAGTTTTATCTGAGTTTAAAAGCAGGAAATTAGAGGTCATCCATGTCTTTATGTCTGTAAGACAATCCTGCAGTTTAGCTAATTGGTGTGTGTCCTCTGGCTGCATGGATAGATAAAGCTGGGTATCATCTGCGTAACAATGAAAATTTAAGCAATGCCGTCTAATAATACTGCCTAAGGGAAGCATGTATAAAGTGAATAAAATTGGTCCTAGCACAGAACCTTGTGGAACTCCATAATTAACCTTAGTCTGTGAAGAAGATGCCCCATTTACATGAACAAATTGTAATCTATTAGATAAATATGATTCAAACCACCGCAGCGCAGTGCCTTTAATAACTATGGCATGCTCTAATCTCTGTAATAAAATTTTATGGTCAACAGTATCAAAAGCAGCACTGAGGTCTAACAGAACAAGCACAGAGATGAGTCCACTGTCTGAGGCCATAAGAAGATCATTTGTAACCTTCACTAATGCTGTTTCTGTACTATGATGAATTCTAAAACCTGACTGAAACTCTTCAAATAGACCATTCCTCTGCAGATGATCAGTTAGCTGTTTTACAACTACCCTTTCAAGAATTTTTGAGAGAAAAGGAAGGTTGGAGATTGGCCTATAATTAACTAAGATAGCTGGGTCAAGTGATGGCTTTTTAAGTAATGGTTTAATTACTGCCACCTTAAAAGCCTGTGGTACATAGCCAACTAATAAAGATAGATTGATCATATTTAAGATCAAAGCATTAAATAATGGTAGGGCTTCCTTGAGCAGCCTGGTAGGAATGGGCTCTAATAGACACGCTGATGGTTTGGATGAAGTAACTAATGAAAATAACTCAGACAGAACAATCTGAGAGAAAGAGTCTAACCAAATACCGGCATCACTGAAAGCAGCCAAAGATAACGATACATCTTTGGGAGTAATTGAGTAATTTTTTCTCTAATAGTTAAAATTTTATTAGCAAAGAAAGTCATGAAGTCATTACTAGTTAAAGTTAAAGGAATACTCGGCTCACTAGAGCTCTGACTCTTTGTCAGCCTGGCTACAGTTCTGAAAAGAAACCTGGGGTTGTTCTTATTTTCTTCAATTAGTGATGAGTAGTAAGATGTCCTAGCTTTATGGAGGGCTTTTTTATAGAGCAACAGACTCTTTTTCCAGGCTAAGTGAAGATCTTCTAAATTAGTGAGACGCCATTTCCTCTCCAACTTACGGGTTATCTGCTTTAAGCTGCGAGTTTGTGAGTTATACCACGGAGTCAGGCACTTCTGATTTAAAGCTCTCTTTTTCAGAGGAGCTACAGCATCCAAAGTTGTCTTCAATGAGGATGTAAAACTATTGACGAGATACTCTATCTCCCTTACAGAGTTCTTGATTGTAACTAGGTTTAAGGATATGATTCCTTCTTTATGTTCTCTAATGTCATATACCAACACAGAGCAGAGTAGCTACCTAAACTCTGTAAGGGAGTTAGAGTAATTCTTCTTCTTACTTATAAGGTTTTGAATAATCAGGTCCCATCTTATCTTAGGGACCTCGTAGTACCATATTACCCCATTAGAGCGCTTCGCTCTCAGACTGCGGGCTTACTTGTAGTTCCTAGGGTTTGTAAGAGTAGAATGGGAGGCAGAGCCTTCAGCTTTCAGGCTCCTCTCCTGTGGAACCAGCTCCCAATTCAGATCAGGGAGACAGATACCCTCTCTACTTTTAAGGTTAGGCTTAAAACTTTCCTTTTCGCTAAGGCTTATAGTTAGGGCTGGATCGGGTGACCCTGGACCATCCCTTGGTTATGCTACTTTAGACGTAGATTGTGGGGGGGTTCCCATGATGCACTGTTTCTTTCTCTTTTTGCTCCGTATGCATCACTCTGCATTTAATCATTAGTGATCGATCTCTGCCCCCCTTCACGGCATGTCTTTTCCTGGTTTTTCCCTCAGCCCAACCAGTCCTCAGCAGAAGACTGCCCCTCCCTGAGCCTGGTTCTGCTGGAGGTTTCTTCCTGTTAAAAGGGAAGTTTTTCCTTCCCACTGTTGCCAAGTGCTTGCTCATAGGGGGTCGTTTTGACCGTTGGGGTTTTTCATAATTATTGTATGGCCTTGCCTTACAATATGGAGCGCCTTGGGGCAACTGTTTGTTGTGATTTGGCGCTATATAAGAAAAAAGTTGATTGATTGATTGATGATGAAGAAAATAAGAATAACCTCAGGTTTCTTTTCAGCACTGTAGCCAGGCTGACAAAGAGTCAGAGCTCTATTGAGCTGAGTATTCCATTAACTTTAACTAGTAATGACTTCATGACTTTCTTTGCTAACAAAATTTTGACTATTAGAGAAAAAATTACTCATAACCATCCCAAAGATGTATCGTTATCTTTGGCTGCTTCAGTGATGCCGGTATTTGGTTAGACTCTTTCTCTCCGATTGTTCTGTCTGAGTTATTTTCATTAGTTACTTCATCCAAACCATCAACATGTTTATTAGACCCCATTCCTGCCAGGCTGCTCAAGGAAGTCCTACCATTATTTAATGCTTCAATCTTAAATATGATCAATCTATCTTTGTTAGTGGTTATGTACCACAGGCCTTTAAGGTGGCAGTAATTAAACCATTACTTAAAAAGCCATCACTTGACCCAGCTATCTTAGCTAATTATAGGCCAATCTCCAACCTTCCTTTTCTCTCAAAGATTCTTGAGAGGGTAGTTGTAAAACAGCTAACTGATCATCTGCCGAGGAATGGTCTATTTGAAGAGTTTCAGTCAGGTTTTAGAATTCATCATTGTACAGAAACAGCATTAGTGAAGGTTACAAATGATCTTCTTATGGCTTCAGACAGTGGACTCATCTCTGTGCTTGTTCTGTTGGACCTCAGTGCTGCTTTTGATACTGTTGACCATAAAATTTTATTACAGAGATTAGAGCATGCCATAGGTATTAAAGGCACTGCGCTGCGGTGGTTTGAATCATATTTGTCTAATAGATTACAATTTGTTCATGTAAATGGGGAATCTTCTTCACAGACTAAAGTTAATTATGGAGTTCCACAAGGTTCTGTGCTAGGACCAATTTTATTCACTTTATACATGCTTCCCTTAGGCAGTATTATTAGACGGTATTGCTTAAATTTTCATTGTTACGCAGATGATACCCAGCTTTATCTATCCATGAAGCCAGAGGATACACACCAATTAGCTAAACTGCAGGATTGTCTTACAGACATAAAGACATGGATGACCTCTAATTTCCTGCTTTTAAACTCAGATAAAACTGAAGTTATTGTACTTGGCCCCACAAATCTTAGAAGCATGGTGTCTAACCAGATCGTTACTCTGGATGGCATTTCCCTGATCTCTAGTAATACTGTGAGAAATCTTGGAGTCACTTTTGATCAGGATATGTCATTCAAAGCGCATATTAAACAAATATGTAGGACTGCCTTTTTGCATTTACGCAATATCTCTAAAATCAGAAAGGTCTTGTCTCAGAGTGATGCTGAAAAACTAATTCATGCATTTATTTCCTCTAGGCTGGACTATTGTAATTCATTATTATCAGGTTGTCCTAAAAGTTCCCTAAAAAGCCTTCAGTTGGTTCAGAATGCTGCAGCTAGAGTACTGACGGGGACTAGCAGGAGAGAGCATATTCTCACCCGTGTTGGCCTCTCTTCATTGGCTTCCTGTTAATTCTAGAATAGAATTTAAAATTCTTCTTCTTACTTATAAGGTTTGAATAATCAGGTCCCATCTTATCTTAGGGACCTCGTAGTACCATATTACCCCATTAGAGCGCTTCGCTCTCAGACTGCGGGCTTACTTGTAGTTCCTAGGGTTTGTAAGAGTAGAATGGGAGGCAGAGCCTTCAGCTTTCAGGCTCCTCTCCTGTGGAACCAGCTCCCAATTCAGATCAGGGAGACAGATACCCTCTCTACTTTTAAGATTAGGCTTAAAACTTTCCTTTTCGCTAAGGCTTATAGTTAGGGCTGGATCGGGTGACCCTGGACCATCCCTTGGTTATGCTGCTTTAGACGTAGATTGTGGGGGGGTTCCCATGATGCACTGTTTCTTTCTCTTTTTGCTCCGTATGCATCACTCTGCATTTAATCATTAGTGATCGATCTCTGCCCCCCTTCACGGCATGTCTTTTTCCTGTTTTTTTCCCTCAGCCCCAACCAGTCTCAGCAGAAGACTGCCCCTCCCTGAGCCTGGTTCTGCTGGAGGTTTCTTCCTGTTAAAAGGGAGTTTTTCCTTCCCACTGTGGCCAAGTGCTTGCTCATAGGGGGTCGTTTTGACCGTTGGGGTTTTTCATAATTATTGTATGGCCTTGCCTTACAATATGGAGCGCCTTGGGGCAACTGTTTGTTGTGATTTGGCGCTATATAAGAAAAAAGTTGATTGATTGATTGATACTCTATCTCACTTACAGAGTTTAGGTAGCTACTCTGCACTGTGTTGGTATATGGCATTAGAGAACATAAAGAAGGAATCATATCCTTAAACCTAGTTACAGCGCTTTCTGAAAGACTTCTAGTGTAATGAAACTTATTCCCCACTGCAGGGTAGTCCATCAGAGTAAATGTAAATGTTATTAAGAAATGATCAGACAGAAGGGAGTTTTCAGGGAATACTGTTAAGTCTTCAATTTCCATACCATAAGTCAGAACAAGACCTAAGATATGATTAAAGTGGTGGGTGGACTCATTTACATTTTGAGAAAAGCCAATTGAGTCTAATAATAGATTAAATGCAGTGTTGAGGCTGTAATTAATAAGCTGGAATGGAAGATTGCTGCTAATCCTCCGCCCCGGCCCGTGCTACGAGCATTCTGACAGTTAGTGTGACTCGGGGGTGTTGACTCATTTAAACTAACATATTCATCCTGCTGTAACCAGGTTTCTGTAAGGCAGAATAAATCAATATGTTGATCAATTATTATATCATTTACTAACAGGGACTTAGAAGAGAGAGACCTAATGTTTAATGTGACCACATTTAACTGTTTTAGTCTGTGGTGCAGTTGAAGGTGTTTTTTCTTTTTGAATTTTTATGCTTAAATAGATTTTTGCTGGTTATTGGTGGTCTGGGAGCAGGCACCGTCTCTACGGGGATGGGGTAATGAGGGGATGGCAGGGGGAGAGAAGCTGCAGAGAGGTGTGTAAGACTACAACTTTGCTTCCTGGTCCCAACCCTGGATAGTCACGGTTTGGAGGATTTAAGAAAATGGGCCAGATTTCTAGAAATGAGAGCTGCTCCATCCAAAGTGGGATGGATGCCGTCTCTCCTAACAAGACCAGGTTTTCCCCCAGAAGCTTTGCCAATTATCTATGAAGCCCACCTCATTTTTTGGACCACCGCTCAGACAGCCAGCAATTCAAGGAGAACATGCGGCTAAACATGTCACTCCCGGTCCGATTGGGGAGGGGCCCAGAGAAAACTACAGAGTCCGACATTGTTTTTGCAAAGTTACACACCAATTCAATGTTAATTTTAGTGACCTCCGATTGGCGTAACCGGGTGTCATTACTGCCGACATGAATTACAATCTTACCAAATTTACGCTTAGCCTTAGCCAGCAGTTTCAAATTTCCTTCAATGTCGCCTGCTCTGGCCCCCGGAAGACAATTGACTATGGTTGCTGGCTTCACATTTCTCAAAACAGAGTCGCCAATAACCAGAGTTTGATCCTCGGCGGGTGTGTCGCCGAGTGGGGAAAAACGGTTAGAAATGTGAACGGGTTGGCGGTGTACACGGGGCTTCTGTTTAGGGCTACGCTTCCTCCTCACAGTCACCCAGTCGGCCTGCTTTCCCGGCTGCTCGGGATCTGCCAGAGGGAAACTAACGGCGGCTAAGCTACCTTGGTCCGCACCGACTACAGGGGCCTGGCTAGCTGTAGAATTTTCCACGGTGCGGAGCTGAGTCTCCAATTCGCCCAGCCTGGCCTCCAAAGCTACGAATAAGCTACACTTATTACAAGTACCATTACTGCTAAAGGAGGCCGAGGAATAACTAAACATTTCACACCCAGAGCAGAAAAGTGCGGGAGAGACAGGAGAAGCCGCCATGCTAAACCGGCTAAGAGCTAGTAGCTGCGCTAAGCTAGCGGATTTCTAAAAACACACAAAGTGAATAATGTGTAAATAATTTAGAGGTGATTCAGCAGAGGGAGTGCTTTAGTTAAGGCACGTGAAGATTACACTGTGAAGCAAATCGTTATCTAGGTAACTAGAGCAATCTAACTGCGCAGATTAAACAGCTAACAGATGCAGCAAAACACCGCTGTGCTCCGGAACAGGAAGTGATACAATACCGCAGTGAGAGCCAACCACCAGTAGAGGCAAGCAAGAGCAAGAGTTCCATAAGAATACTGCTTATGGAATGTTTGCTGCAATATAGATTATTTCACCAAAGTGCCAGACTGTCTGAGAAACACTACATACAAGTCCAACCCAGCTGTCACAACCTGGCAACATACAACAGAATTCCAGCAGCGTGCACACAGAAGCCTCCTGTGCAAGAACAAAGACTCGCTAGCTTATTGTTATCCGTTAGCTTAGCTCACAGATGTAGCTGTTGTTGATATGATGGAGCAGGATGGCATTCAGACCCAAGTCGACTCCACCCCTCCTCATAGAAAACCATGAATGCGTGACTTTGAGGCTATTGAGCTCATTAGCAGTGACTCCTCGGGGACAGTAGTTTTGTGCTTCTCAAAGAGAACATTAGCATTTTACAATGAAGAAGCTCAACTCGCAGAACCTCATTCTAAAGAATAAAATGCTAGGGATCGATCTAAGGTTCCTGGAGATGGATCTAAGGTTTCTAAGAAACAAGATCATGGGACTGCATCTAAGGAGGGGTCTAATGATGCCAAGAAACAAAATACTTGGGATGGATGTAAGGATTCTAAGGAACAAAATTCTGGGTATGGAGCTAAGGACTCTAAGTAACAAGATGCTGGGGATGGAGCTAAAGATTCTAAGAAACAAGATCATGAGGATCAATCTAAGGAGTCTAAGGGATGAGATCCTGCTGATGGATGTAAGGATTCTAAGGAACAAGATGCTTGGGATGGAGCTAAGCATTCTAAAGCCCCTTTCACACCGGGGGTGCTCCCAGTTGCTCCCTATTGCACCATGACGACGCCGAAAAACCGCGCTGTTTGGAGTTAATTGCCGGTTAATTACTGTGTCAGCTTGCGTCTGATGACGTCTCATGGCGCTGCGAGTTTTGCTGCCGCAGGTACTGCCGGGTGCTCCCTCTCACTCTCCCCTTTAAATAGCCTTATTTTCTGCCTCTCATCCAGTCTGTTTTCTGAACACAGTAAACACACTGTTCTTTCCTCCTTTGACCGCGTGATGCGCGCGTGCACGAACCGTCCTTTAAAGCAAATTTGAAGATGTCTGGAGTTCTAGTTGATGTTGACATGTCCTGGACTTATGTCCTTTTTTAACTGTGATAAGTGAGTTCGAGGAGAGAAAGGAACTAACTGCTTGCAGACAATTTTTTTTCTTCTTCTCTTTTCTCCTTTGACCGCGAGATGCGCGTGCGAACGAACCTTCAAGCGAATGTGGAGATGTCTGGACTTCTATTTGATGTTAACATGTCCTCCTGTCTCAGGACTTATGTCCTTTTTTGTCCCTTTTTTAACTGTGATGTGAGAGTTTGAGCAGAGAACAAGGAACTAATGCCTGGAGCCACACTTTTTTTTTTTCTTTTAATTGTTCACATGTGCACACGTGAACGAACGTCCATGAGTGGGCTACAGATGTCCGGAGTTTTTACTGGATATTTCTGGCAATCATTCTGCATTTTTTTTTTCTTAAGCATGTAGTTTTTACTGCATTAAGTACACGGTATAACAACAATCCTGTGTGATTTATACTGCGGGAACAACGGAACACAGCAGGAATCATAAGTTGGCTTCGAGTCACGTCGGGTAACACCTCTTTACCCCGAGTAACGCCTCTTTGCCCCCACTTGCGCTGGAACCACATCCTTTCTGCATCGAGTACAGGACGCCAAAAAAATTAAACATGTTTAATTTTTCGGCGCCCGACTTGCTTCCTCCTTTGCGCCCTCGCGCTGTTGTGGCGCCGAGCTGCATCATCTCGGCAACGAGTTGCTTCCACGCAGCGTCGTCATAATGACGGACGGCGCAACTGGGAGCAATCGAGAGCACCCCCGGTGTGAAAGGGGCTTTAGCTCGATGCAGAAAGGATGTGGTTCCAGCGCAAGCGGGGGCAAAGAGGCGTTACTCAACGTGACTCGAAGCCAGTTTATGATTCCTGCTGTGTTCCATTGTTCCCGCAGTATACATCACACAGGATTGTTGTTATACTGTGTACTTAATGCAGTAAAAACTACATGCTGAAGAAAAAAAATGCAGAATGATTGCCAGAAATATCCAGTAAAAACTCCGGACATCTGTAGTCCACTCACGGACGTTCGTTCACGCGCGCACATGTAAACAATTAAAAGATAAAAAAGTGTGGCTCCAGGCATTAGTTCCTTGTTCTCTGCTCAAACTCTCACATCACAGTTAAAAAAGGGACAAAAAAGGACATAAGTCCTGTGATAGGACATGTTAACATCAAATAGAAATCCAGACATCTCCACATTCGCTTGACATGTGCGCGCGTGAACGAACGTCCATGAGTGGACTAGAGATGTCCAGACTTTTTACTGGATATTTCTGGCAATCATTCTGCTTTTTTTTTTTTTTCTTCAGCATGTAGTTTTTACTGCATTAAGTACACGGTATAACAACAATCCTGTGTGATTGATACTGCGGGAACAACGGAACACAGCAGGAATCACAAATTGGCTCCAAGTCACGTCGGGTAACGCCTCTTTGCACCAAATTACGCCTCTTTGCCCCGACTTGCGCTGGAACCACTTCCTTTCTGCGCCAAGCACAGGACACCAAAAAAATTAAATGTTTAATTTCTCAGCGCCCGACTTGCTTCCTCCTTTGCGCCCCTCGCGCTGTTGTGGCGCCGAGCTGCATCGTCTCGGCAACGAGTTACGCCCACGCGGCATCGCACGGCGCAACTGGGAGCAAGTGGGAGCAGCCCCGGTGTGAAAGGGGCTTAAGGAGTCTAAGGAACCAGATCCGAGGGATGGACCTAACGATGTATCACAGGATGCCAAGAAATTAGGTTCTGGGGATGGATCTTAGTATTTGAAGCAACCAGATCCTGGGGTTGGGTCAAAGGATTCTAAGAAACAAGATCCTAGGTGGAGATCAAAGCAGTGAGATCCTGGGATGGATTATCTTGGCATTAAGGCAAAATGATGAGCAGTTTGTGTTGGGGAAAGTGTAGTGACACGGACCCACAACAGGGGGCGCAAATGAACGGTCAATAGATGAGCCAAAAGGTAACAATTTAATGTCGTGAATGTGCACAACGAATATACAGACAATCTCAGAATCTGATAGCAGTCAATACACAAAGGTGACGTGTGGGCAGGCTCAAGGATAGAAGACATCTGTCCTGAGAAGAGCCGGAACCACACGATTTCTGCCGCCACCGAACCTGGTAAATACTGGAGCCGCCAAGTCCAGAATTCCCAGATGATCACCGTCCCCGACTGTCGGATCTGGTACTGCTGGCGAGGAGCACAAACAGTGAGATGTGGGTGTGTGCACACCCAGTAACCAAAACAGTCAGAAGGTGGAAAGTCACCTCCACCCCTAATCACACACTCGTGCAGCTCTTGTTAACCACTTATCTGGTTGGGGTATGAAGCGAAGCCGTCGCTGTTCACACCAAACGCCAATCCAGCAGACTATGACACAGTTTTCAGTACAGCAGAGAATATTACCTTCACAGGTAGATGATATCTCGGCAATGAGGTGGAGATGATGTCCGGGTTTTATGGAGTAGTAAGATGAAGTGTACATGGGTGACAGCTGTCATGAGATAATGAGTGACAGCTGTCACCCCCGGCTGTGTCCGTGGCGGCAGCGCCCTCTCGTGCCTGAAGCCCGCACTTCAGGCAGGGTGCCCTCTGGTGGTGGGCCAGCAGTACGTCCTCTTCTGGCGGCCCACACAACAGTTTGCATGTCTATATTTTTCATCCCTAGTGAGTAAGTCTCATTCATCCATTCATCTCATTCATCCTTAGTGAGTCTCATCCCAGTAAGTCTCATCCATTCTGGAACAGGACTGTTGTACTTTTACCACCTCTGTGACCCCATCAGTTTATAACAAACTCACCTACGTAGTCTAAAGGATCGGTCTACACAGAGTATAAAAAAGTTACAGGGTGTTCTTAATACTTAGCACTAATTGGCCCAGAGAGCAGACTTTAGTCTGCAGTGAAAATCCCCCCAAAGTTTAGCATATGACCAACCTCCTCCCTTTGTTATATAAATGAGCTGAGTCCCTGTGTGGTCTGTATAGCCTGCATATGTAATAACATATGGAGGCTGAGACAGGTTTCAGCAGAGAAAAGCAGCCTATTGTTTCTTTGGAATGTGCCAATAATAACATATGGAGGCTGAGACAAGTTTCAGCAGAGAAAAGCAGCCTATTGTTTCTTTGGAATGTGCCAATTAGTTTCACTTCGGCACCAACCTCCTCCCTTTGAACTCAACCATAAATAGAGAATGCCTTTCACACAGACCGCTTGATTGCATTGCACAACCAATGCAATCAAGAAGAATCAACACTCAGGAGGCCTTCGCAATGCTACAGAGCATGTCGGACTGTGAATCTGATGGTGGAAATGTGAGCGACTTTGCATTTCAGAATGAAAACGTTGTCACCGATTCTTCAAGTGATGAAGATGCGACTGCTCTTGCACCAGTAAATCCTTCCCTCCAAAGACGCACCAGGAGACAGGCGGTCAACACAGAGGCTACATCGGATGAGGAGGAAGACACAAAGCATGGCAACCCCCCCACCCCCAGCAAAAAAAACACCTGGATCCACAGAGAAGGCAAAAGATGGCACTGTTTGGTTCCACCGCAAGTTTGGAGACTATTCTGTTCATGAAACTCCACAGACAGCATTCAGTGGATCTGGAGGGCCAACAGAGTTTGCAAAATGCAAAATCACAACTCACCTTCAAAGCTTCCTGTGTTTGGTGGCTATTAGCATGTTGTTGACCATCAGAGACTGTACAGTCCAGGAGGGCCGTAGAACAAACCTTAACTGGCAGATGAAAGTCTATGAGCTGATGGCGTTCCTTGCAATCCTTTTCTGAAGGGCTGCCAAAGGCTACGTTGGTGCCATGCGATTCATGTGGACCAATACATTTGGCAACCCAGATATCAAAGCCATAATGCCCCATAACCGCTTTCTTGAAATAAAGCAGTACCTTCGCTTCGACAACAAGGACACCCGCAAGGAACGCTTACAAACAGCGGTTTGTTCAGCAGTGTGTGTCATCCTACAGTCCAGGGCAGCATGTTACTACCGTGGATGAGTAATTATTTCCGTCAAACGTTTGTTGTCCCTTTCTGCAGTACATTACATCCCAGCCTGACAAGTTTGGAATCAATTTTTGGATTGCAGCAGATCTGGACACGAAATACATGGATAATGTCATCCCTTACTTGGGAAAAGATCCCACTCGTCCAGCGGGAGAGAGGCTGTCAGAGAATGTTGTTTTGAACTTGATGGAATGATTTATGGACCAGGGAAGGACTGTAACTATGGACAATTTCTCACCTCTCTGTCTTTGGCTAACAGGCTTCTTCAATGAAAAGTAACTCTGCTTGGCATGTTGTGTGTGCCGCTGAAGAGGAGGTACTGCTGGCCCACTACCACCAGAGGGCGCCCTGCTTGGAGTGCGGGCTCCAAGCACGAGAGGGCGCCAGACCCAGAGGAAGTGACAGCTGTCACTCATCACTCCAGCTGTCACTCATCTACACCACTATATAAGCCGGACTGCAACTCCACCTCCCCGCCGAGAAATCGACTACCAGTACCAAGGTAATTTCTCTGCTGACTGACACATTGTGTAACAATCTGAACTTCTGTTGCAGCCGTTTTCCTGAAGTGTTGCCTTGTCTGGAGGATTGGCATTTGATGTGACAGTGACGGCTTCATCTCACACCCCATCCCAGATAAGTGGTTGATCAGGAGCTGCACGAGTGTGTGCGATTTGGAGGTGGAGGGGCTCCCTCCTAACGGTGTCTGGACTGTGAATTACTGAGTGTGCGGACTCACACTCACACATCATATTTCTGCTTTCTGCCAGCAGTACCAGGGTCGACAGCCGAAGACAGAGGCCACCTGGGGACTCGGGACTTGGCGGCTCCGGTGTTCTTCAGACCGTTGGTGGTGGAAGCCGTGTGGGACGCGGCTTCTCTCTCGTCGGGCGTCTTCTATCTTCGAGCCTGCCCACACGTCACCTGGTGTTTATTGACTGTGAAAATTACGACACCTTTCGTTGTGTATTATCACAACATTAAATTGTTACCTTTTGGCTTACTCATTGTCCGTTCATTTGCGCCCCCTGTTGTGGGTCCGTGCTACGACACCTTCCCAACATGGCATCACCAACAAAAATTGTTGGGAGCTACCAGCAACTGCCAAGAAAACCTCAGGCCGCCAGTTGTACTCAGCACAGGGGTTCACATCTGGAAGTGCTTTGCTGATGGTGTACACAAAAAAAAAAAAGAAATCTGCCTGTCTTCTGAGCACCATGCATCAGAAAGTGGACATTGTGAACACCCGAAAACAAAAACCGAACACTGTTGTTGATTACAGCCATTTCAAATGCGGTGTTGATATCGGACCAAAAATTGCGCAACTACTCTGTGCATGCAGGAACACGGAGATGGCCCATGGCTGTGTTTTACAACCTTTTGGACATGGCTGCCACAAATGCACATGTTTTACACACAGTATGTACAGGATCAAAAGAAAGTCAGCAATTGTTCATGCTGGAGCTCGCCGAGGAACTTCAAAACAGACATTTGCAGGAAAAGGCACTACGGGAAGAGCGCAAACAGCAGCGTTGTGAGATGAAAGTTTCTCAGAAGAAAAAGACACAGTGCCAGGTCCCCATACTCTGCAATAATAACAGAAGCACTGTATAGTCTTGTATAGTAACAAGCCTTTTATTTCAGAGAAATAAAATGTTGTTATATTCCTGACGTTATACCCTCTGTTTGTTGTTATTCCAAGATGAAATTGTTGGGGGTGCTGATCCCAATTCTATGACATTGTGAGCTTAGTACAGTACATTGTCAATGTAATTGGTGTTTAGCCTACAACCAAATTACCATTCATGAAGGATTTCATCAGAAATACTTCTGCCCTTCTTAAAATGACAGGCAATTTTTACAATAAGTGTTTTTTATGACAAACAGAAAACATATCTTGGATCAAATGGTAAAAATGTTGTAAAACTGTTTGTTGGCTAAATAAAATATAAAATGAAAAATGGTTACTCTTAGGTCATGAAATAAGATATGACCTCAATGAAATTGACTGCAAAATGAATAATGTTGCAGGGGCAGTGGTGGCAGACTCCAGCTGAAATAATACTTTTGCACTCAGGCTCAATCAGACACAGCAGAGCAATGTGGCCTATTGTTTCTTTGGAATGTGCCCAGATAGGTTCACTTGAGCTGCATGTTAATTCCTGCCCAAATATTAGCATATGGAGAGGAATTAACATGTTTTGCAAAGAGGAGGGGGCAGGCAGCAGAAACAAAAATCTCTGTGCCTGCCAGTGTTAACAATAACAAAACTATTCATTTTGATGCACTCATAGTAAAAGCTGGAGCTCTGTGAAGGTTTCTGTGCACCTGCACAGTCATGAGTCATAAACCCAGCCTGTCAACAACCGTCTCTGCTCCAGATTCAGTTTTGTGCATGATTAATTATAAGTGTTATCAATAAAATCTAAAAAAAAATACATCTGCTGCCGGGGGAAAACCGTCTTGGAGACATTCCCTTTTGCAGCGAACTGAGAAGAGCAGTGGCAGTGCGCACGTACACACACACACACACACACACACACACACACACACACCAGCTCCTCAAAACAAAAAAAAGCTTGCCACAAAATACAAAAGGGGTAAAATCCAGAGCATGCCACACTCACCGTGTTTTCCAAATGTAAACTCCACACAAACAAAGAAGTGCATGCGCGTGAGTCCACCAAGCCGGCTCCAGCTTTGGCTCTCTCACAATCATGGCACGTTAAATAACGTCCATTAATTCCTGGAAATAATGTATTCTGACTTTTTCCATTGCAACAAATCCATCTCTGTGTCCAGGCAGTCTGTTAAAAACAGTGTCAGATGTCCCGACGTCCATGTCCACAGCTTCAGTAAACCAGCATCCACACAAACAGTGCATCACCACACTTTAGGCTCCAAAATCCAACACTCTGAAAGAGTTAAGAGTTTCGGGATGAAGCATGTCGTCTCCTCTCTGTAAATCTGAGCCATCGCTTTGGAATGGCAGCTCAGGAGCTTCATTTTCGGATGGAGCAGGTTCATTTCCCTCAGTCTGTCAGTCAGTGGGATGTTTCTGTTTTGCTAATAAGGATGTCACACACTAAAAAATGCCGAGAATTGCCGAGTGAGACGTTTTCCGAAAATGCACCTGCTAAGGCTCAGAGTGAGAGGAATAACATACATCAGAGATCATTACATATTGGCTGAGTGGATCCTTGTCTTTTGATTGGTGCTTTGTATGTCACATGACATGGATTAATTCATCCCATTTGTGTTGCATTGCATTTAGAGAGCGGTTTGGTTCCATTTAGAGTGCAAATTTGGTTCCATACATTTGGTTATCATTGCACTCTGCACACGTGCACACACAAGCATACACATGCCCATGTGCTCACGCACACAAATGCTCATCCACACACATGCTCGTGCATGCACATGCACTCGCGCCCACACATGCGCGTGCGCACACACACAAAACAAATCCACTGTGCTGTCTGGAGGCTGTAACCAGGAAAGAAGAATGAAAAGCTGGACTGATTTCTGATGTGATTTTTTTTGCTGCACTGAGGATGTACACAGTCTTTTTTGGTAGTACACCCGCACACAAGCGCTGACCTGGTTGCGTGTGTGTGTGTGTGTGCAAGCACGCGGGGGACAACGACACAATGATTTGATTGAGCTAACTGACAATGCTAATTCTTGTAACACACACACATATACACACACACACACACAATCCACCCCGCTGTAAGTCGTCTGGATGCATGAAGAGCTGTTCAGATGAAAAACTGACATGATTTTTGGCTGGACTGAGGAACTACACAAAATCTTTTTTTTTATGGAAGTCTGAAGTCAGTGCACAGCATCACTGGTCTGCACATTCCAATTTCGAATTTAGCAGCAGTGGAACATCAAAATGTAAGTCCCTTTTCTGTTATTATAAATTAATAAAATATGAATGAAAAGGATCTATCTACCGTTATATAAACAAATAATGAATGTTTTTACATTCTTTCAATGGAACAAATATTTAATTTGGTGAAAGCTGGTCCCACATAACACAGATTTTGTCCACCTTGCAGTGGCTCCCCAACCATTTCAGAATGCAATTTAAAATTCTGGTGCTGAGCACTGCCCAGTCAAATGCCACCTTACATCACTGAATTTTTACACCCATATGTTACAAGCTGATCTGAGGTCTTGGCACCTGGGCCTGTTGGTTGTGCCGAGGTCACGGCTGAAGACTGTGCATTTGAGATGGTGGCACCTGAAATTGTGGAATGCACTGTGCCTTTAGACCTACCAGTGAAGCTCAAGACTCATTTGTACAGGCTGGCATTTACCAAGTTTTATCTAGTTTTATGTTTCTGCTGTTTTAATTTCTGTGTTCTTATGTGAAGCACTTTGTGATTTTTATCTGGAAAAGTGCCATATAAATAAACTTACAATAGTTACTTATGGGATTCAATCAGCAGCTTTGCAGCCCACATTATGTACTAGGGTGACTATATGACCTTATAACACATTTCAAACCTTAACTGCAAACACAATAAATTAACAAAGGACTGATACATAATGAATCATAAATCATTATCAAGCTGTTCCAGAGCTGAAATATGAAATAACAGAAAAATAAAATCTCACTGAACAGTCATCAAGTTGTTTATCAGGGGAAGAAAACACTTGACTTGTATAAAGTTGTCAAATGATGGTTTATCTCTTTCTGTTTTTGAGATTATCTGTTTTTTATCCTCTTCTAAGGTTTAAAAAGCACAAAACGTGTTTTAATTTTTTTTTTTTTTTTCTGTGTTATGTGTCGGACGCAGCTCGGAGAACCGACCAGCGTTTGAAGGACCCAGTATGAAATAAGCAGAGCACGGTACAAAGGCTAACTGAATTTAATACATAACAGTGATGTGATACAAAACAACAAAAGAGTGTGCGGTCTGGCGTGGTGGTGATATGGTGCGCTCCCAGCAGCGCTAACGGTCCGGAGCCAGAAGCCGTTCGGACCAAGGACCCCGCCGACACCCCCCCAGGTGGCCGCAACAAACCGAGTCTGTGAAAGAAGGAACCATTATGTGAGTCCACACTCTACACACAGAGAGACCACTCAAAGGTGTACATAAACAGCAAACACTTCCTGGCTTCATTACTAATCAGCTTCCCAACCTGCAGGCATGGAACATCCAGTTCACAAAACTCCACTGCAGTGGAAGCCGATACATGACTAACGTACAGCTCAATATAATAAGGTGTGAGGGACACCACATTTACTGACTGTATAAACGTTAGTCACAAAATCTAACGTACCTCAGGAAGTGTGCTGACGAGCGTGAGACCTCACCCCCTCCTCTTTCACAGACCGTGCATCAAACCCTGGACGTTCTCTGCATCCACTGATGATGAGATGGCTCCCGAGACGACGATCTCACCCGTCTGGTCACAAGGTCGAGTCTCTGGCAAATACACACTGTATACTCCAGTCTTAAATGCCACCATGTTCCAATCCATATAGATGCACCACAGCTGTGAGTCCTGACGAGCCGCAGGTGATCAGGGTGAGGTCCTGATAACCTCAGCAACACAGCCACTCAGTCCCAAATGCAAGCCACCTGGAAGGAAAAACAAAAGACAGAAACAAAAAGGCAGCCAGGCCCCCCCAGCCATACAACATTCTGATTTGAATAATCTGGAAAAACAGACCACTTTTAATCTGGTTACATATGACACAACCTAGAGTTAACAAGTTTTAAACTTGAATCTGAATTATTATTATTATTATTATTATTATTATTATTATTATTATTATTATTATTATTATTATTATTTAATTTCAAACAGTTCTGACAGCTGTCAATCTGTTCACATCTTACGATAATGATCGTAAGATGTATAAGTATGTATGTGGAACACACATACAAACATACACACACTTAGACACACAATCCCCCCAACACATATACTCATACACAATCCCCGACACACATACATACACAATCTCCCCAAACACACAACCCCCCACACACATACACGCATACATACATAACTCCCCCACACATACACTCATACATACACAATCCCCGACACACATACACACATACACAATCTCACAAACACACAACCCCCCCACACACATACACTCATACATACACAAGCCCCCCACACACATGCACTCATACATACACAAGCCCCCCACACACATACACGCATACATACACAACTCCCCCACACATACACTCATACATACACAACTCCCCACACATACACTCATACATACACAATCTCCCCAAATACACTCATACACACTTACATACACAACCCCCCAAACACATACATACATACATAAACAACTCCCCCACACATACACACATACATACATAACCCCCCAAACACATACACACATACATAAACAACCCCCACACACATAAACACATACATACACAATCTCCCCAAACACATACAACACCCCACACTCCCACACATACATACACAACCCCCCAAACACACAACCTCCCCACACACATACATACACAATCTCCCCCAAAACACTCATGCACACTTACATACACAACCCCCCACACACACATACACGCATACATGCACAACCCCCCCACACATACACAACCCCCCCCACACACACACACATACAGTGGGGAAATACGTATTTGACCCCCTGTCAGTTTTGCAGGTTTCCCCACCGACAAAGAATGTAGAGGTCTGTAATTTTTACACTTCAACTGTGAGAGACAGAATCTAAAAAAATTCCATAAAACCACATTTTATGATTTTTAAATAATTAATTTGCATTCTAGTGCATAAAATAAGTATTTGACCCCCTGTCAAAACTGACAGGGTGTTGTGTGGGACGCTGAAGAGGAGGTACTGCTGGCCCAACACCAGAGGGCGCCCTGCCTGAAGGCGGGCTTCAGGCACCAGAGGGCGCAGTCGCCCACCAGGAGCACCAGGAGCCCGGAGCTGACAGCTGTCACCACTCACTCATCATCACCATCCACCATATAAGCCTGGCAGAGACATCACAACCCTGCCGAGAAATCAGCTTACCCGACAAGTAAACCTCTCAGCCGTTATTGTGCCGTTCGCACATTTCTTGTTTCTAAGTTTGGCAGTCGTAACCTTGTATACTCGCAGCTTGGAGCTGGGTGGTGGAAGTTGGAAGGAGTTGACGTTTCCCACTCCTCACTTATCACTTAAGTATACTATTGGTACTGCACGTACTTAGCGTTCCTGTTTCCTGGGAGTGGTGGATTATTCCCTCAGGAAGGGACTGTGACTTTTGCTGTTTGCTGGGTGTGCACACACCCACTTGATCTGTTTGTGCTTCCTGCCAGCAGTACCCAATCCGACAACTGGAGGCAGTGGCCACCTGGGGACTCAGGACTAGGCGGCTCTGGTGTATTGCAGGTCTCCACTGGCAGTGAAAATCGTGTGGGGCCCGACTCTTCTCTGGACAGGTGTCTCCTATCCTCGAGCCTGCCCACACGTCACCTACTGGTTAATTGACTGTTACCTAAAGTTGTATCTGTATTCCGTTGTGCACATTTTCACAACATTAAATTGTTACCTTTTGGCATTTTCATTGTCCGTTCATTTACGCCCCCTGTTGTGGGTCCGTGTCACTACACTTTCCAAACACAGGGGGTCAAATACTTATTTTCCCCACGGTACATACGCACATACATACACAACCCCCAAACACACTCACACACTCTTACATACACAATCCCCCCAAACACACACAACACCCTACACACATACACTCATACATACACAATCCCCCACACAAATACACAACCCCCCACACACACATACATACACAACCCCCACAAACATACTCACATACATACACAACCCCCCAAACACACTCATACACACACACATACACAGTCCCCCACACACATACATACACAACCCCCCTAACACACTCATACACACATACGTACACAACCCCCCCAAACACACTCACACACACTTACATACACAATCCCCCCAAACACACACAACAACCTACACACATACACTCATACAAACACAATCCCCCACACAAATACACAACCCCCCCACACACATACATACACAACCCCCACAAACATACTCACATACATACACAACCCCCCAAACACACTCATACACACACACATACACAGTCCCCCACACACATACATACACAACCCCCCCAACACACTCATACACACATACGTACACAACCCCCCCAAACACACTCACACACACTTACATACACAATCCCCCCAAACACACACAACCTACACACATACACTCATACATATACAATCTCCCACACAAATACACACCCTCCACAATCATGCTCACATACATACACAACCCCCCAGACACACTCATACACACACACATACACAATCCCCCACACACATACATACACAACCCCCAAACACACTCATACACACTTACATACACAATCCCCCACACACTTACATACACAATCCCCCCAAAAACACACAACACCCCACGAACATACGCACATACATACACAGACCCCACACACACATACATACACAACCCCTCAAACACACTCATACACACTTACATACACAATCCCCCCAAACACTCACAAC
The DNA here is from genome assembly GCF_902500255.1 of Thalassophryne amazonica. Taxonomy (NCBI): domain Eukaryota; kingdom Metazoa; phylum Chordata; class Actinopteri; order Batrachoidiformes; family Batrachoididae; genus Thalassophryne; species Thalassophryne amazonica. The sequence goes on from NC_047114.1 coordinate 12,052,329, forward strand.
ACCCCACGCACATACACACATACATACACAGACCCCACACACTCATACACACATACATACACAACCCCACAAATATACACACTTACATACACAATCCCCCCAAACACACATGCACACATACATACACAACTCCCCCACACATACACACATACACAATCTCCCCACACATACATACACAACCCCCCAAACACACACAACACCCCACGCACATACACACATACATTCACAACCCCCCCACATATACACTCATACATACACAATCCCCCACACACATACACACATACATACACAATCTCCCCACACATACATACACAACTCCCACACATACACACATACATACACAACCCCCCAAACACACTCATACACACTTACATACACAACACCCCACGCACATACACAAACCCCCAAACACACTCATACACACTTACATACACAATCCCTCCAAACACACACAACACCCCACGCACATACACACATACATACACAACTCACCAACACATACATACACAACCCCCCACACATACACAATCCCCCACACACATACACAGATACATACACAACTCCCCACACATACATACACAATCCCCCAAACACACACAACACCCCATGCACATACACACATACATACACAGACCCCACACACTCATACACACATACATACACAACCCCCACAAATATACACACATACATACACAATCCCCCCAAACACACACAACACCCCACGCACATACACACATACATACACAGACCCCACACACTCATACACACATACATACACAACCCCCACAAATATACACACATACATACACAATCCCCCCAAACACACACAACACCCCACGCACATACACACATACATACACAGACCCCACACACTCATACACACATACATACACAACCCCCACAAATATACACACATACACACACAACCCCCCAAACACACTCATACACACTTACATACACAATCCCCCCACACACATACATACAAAAAACCCACACACAACACCCCACACACACAACTCCCCCCCACACAACACCCCACGCACACAACTCCCCCACACACAACACGCCACACACACATACATACACAACCCCCCAAACACACATACATACATACATGCATGCATACATACATACACAATCTCCACCCACACACTTACATGTATACACATACAGAACATAACTGGGGGGACCAGAAGATCCTCGGTTCAAATCCCCGCCTGACTGGAAAATCACTAAGGGCCCTTGGCCAAGGTCCTTAATCCCCTATTGCTCCCGGTGTGTAGTGAGCGCCTTGTATGGCAGCACCCTGACATCAGGGTGAATGTGAGGCATAATTGTAAAGCGCTTTGAGCATCTGATGCAGATGGAAAAGTGCTATATAAATGCAGTCCATTTATAATCCCCACACACACATATACATATACAACTCCCCGCCACACACACAAACATATACACATACATACACAATCCCTCCCCACATACACATTGATGCACAACCCCACACGCACACACACGCAACCCATCTCACACAAATGCACGCATGAATGCAACCCCTACACAAACACACACACAAAACCCCCTCACATACAGAGACCCAGCCTCTCACACGTACAGGCATGCACACACCCCCCCCCCCCCCCCACACACACACACACACACACACAATGCTCCCACACAAACACACAATTCCCCAAAACACATACACACAACCCCATGCTCCCCCCACACACACAACTCCTCAAACACAAACACACACACACAGTCACGCAACCTCCCACAAACAAACAAACCCCACACAAAGGCAACCCCCCCATACACACACAGGCATGCAGCTGCCACACACAAACACACACATAGGCAAACCCCTCCCCCACACACACAACCCCTCCCACACACACACATGGAAGCATGCATGCATCCCCCACACACGCAACCCCACACACACACACCCACACACAGGAAACTCCCCCCCACACACACACAAACTCTCGCACACATACACAACCTCTCCCACACACAGACATGCAACCACACACACACACACACACACACACACACACACACACACAGACATGCAACCCCCACACACTCAACCCCACGCATACACAATCTCTCCCACACACACAGACAACCCACCAGACACACAATGTGGCGACCGGTGGAGCTGGTTTGTGCTTGTTTAACATCATGGTTTTAAATTGATACATTTGAGATTGATTCACTGTTGTCAAAACCATCTGAAAACTTTAGACAAAATTATGTGAACATGGCCCTGTGATAGACTGGCGTCCTGTCCAGGGTAAACCCCGCCTCACACTCTATGACGGCTGGGACAGGCTCCAGCCCCCCGACCCTTAATTGGAGTAAGCGGTTGAAGATGAGTGACTGAGTGAGTGAGCAGAACTCAAGTCTGTAACAGCAACATAAAAGGGAATTCTGCACAGAATGTTCATGTCTAGACAGATTTTAATGGACAGTTTCTAAGTAGAGGTCTCAAGAAACACAACTCCACTATTTAAATCTGTGGTGATTCAGACACTTCTGGTGCATTATGGGACGTGAAAATAATTTGCCACTTGAGAACAGACAAACAAATGACATATTTCTTCCTGGAGCTTTCTAGGTCACACGTGGGAGGAGTCATCTGACCAAACCTTAATGAATTCAATTAAATAAGGTATATGTCCCCTGTAGGATGGAGGTGTGTAATCAAAACCTTTTCTCATTTTCAAAAAGAGGGAAAAACTAACTGACATGCTGATAAAACAGGAGAAAAGCCCATTTTAAAATTTCACAGAAAACTGCTGCATTTTGTATGCCCCTCCTTCTTTTGACAGACAGGTGGCGCCTCTCCGTCCACACCCAGCAGCCAGTGCGCATACGCGCCGAGGCGAACAAAGGAGCAAACAGTCTGCCGCTGAGGAGGATGAGGATGATGATGATGATGATGATGATGATGATGATGATGATGATGATGATGAAGGTTGCTAAAGTTTTTGCCCTGAAAACACTAAACGTGCGGGGAGATGTACGCGTGCGTGAGAGGCGTTCAGGTGCGCGCCACCACCACCCCCCCAGTACCACAAACGTCGAAGCAATAATTCATCCGTATTTTCACATTAAGGTGCTTGTGCGCACGCATGTACGTTGAAGGGGGGAGGGGGTATATCGGGGCGCCGCCCCATCATGGAACGGCGCGTGTGATCATCATATAATCAAACCTTAATCGATCAGTTTGTGATTAATAAGGAGCGTGCGGATTTTCCCAAATCAAGAATAACCAAAGAGCGCGAGCGCGTCGGCACTGCACGCGCTCCTTTTATAAACACGTGAAAACCACTAAATTTACCAAATGTAGTTTAATTTTTTTTATTTATTTTTAAATATTTTTTCCTCTTTTGTGTTTTTTTTTCTGTCAGCGCCGCGCACCGCGCGCGCGTCCCTGCTGCCCAAAAACGCGCGCGGAGGCGTGAAAAAGAACACAGCGAGAGAGAGAGGGAGAGGGGGGGAAAAGAGTAAAAAAAGCACAGAAAAGGAATGCAGACGTCACAAAGAGGCGCACATTTTGCGGACGTAAGGAGTGCACGAGCCGCTCTTACCGTCAGGTGTCCACGCGCTCTCTCCTCTCGTGCGTCTTCACGTAGCAGCAGCTGGAGTGGCTTTTTGCGGCTTCTCCTGCGCGCACGGCGGGCTGTGCGCGCGGCGCGGCGCGCCGGCGCGCGTGCGCACGGCAGGTGCACGCGGGCACAGTAAATGAGTAAAATTTAATTTAGTGTCTTCGTTATTTTAACTCTTTAAAACACAAGATCGATTCTAATATTCCAGCTGGTATCGATTATAGATCAGCTCATTGCCTCCGCGGATTTTAGTTATTTATTTAATATTTTCCTTTGTTAGCTGGATCACTCAGAAATCTTTAATCTGGATTAAACTCATTTAATAAGATTCGAGATCATGCGCAAATTCAGATGATCCGGAATGTAGATCATTTATTTATTTATTTACTGGTCAAAATATTCTCAGATGAAATTTACAAATGCTGACACAACAATCCGGTTTTACATGAAGCAGCAAAAACTGACTCACCTGTCTGAGTTTGGAGCTGATCTGGATCCAGTATGAATGAAGTTGCTGTTCCCTCTGAGCGTTCTGCACGATTTACATTGAATTTGTGTTATCAGTGCGCATATTTAATATATTTATATTAAGTATTTGTTTTGTTGCAGACCCTTGCAACTTCACACATACAAGCCCTGGCAAGATACATTTCAGAACCCAAAAGGATCAAGCTCAAGGTCAAAGGTCACAGCAAGGTCAAACATTAAATTCAACAAAACAACTTTCCTGGTCGTAATGTTTGAAATTTTGCCTCCAAATTTAGCATGAACATAGTGATAGGCCTTGTCCAAAAGCCATTACCTGGGATCAGCGATTGGCCTTGACCTTCAGGGTTTCGCTTAAGGTAAAAGGTAACCTAAGTAAGGTCAAACTTCAGATACTGCAAAACGTTGTGTAATACATCAAATTAAAAGTCTTGATGAAAGGGTCCAGAAGATAGCAAATGTTTTAAGTTATGATGTCATTTGATGACGTCATGATGCAAAAACATGCAAAAATTTTGCTTTTTAAGGGTTTTATTAACTCACTGTGCAGCACACAGTTAACATTGCAGAATTTTGCAACTTCTCGTATAGCAGCCCTTTTAAGGTACCTTTCAGCACATAAAAGGATCAAGATGAAGGTCAAAGTTCAAGGTCACAGCAAGGTCAAACATGACATTCAACGAAACAACGTTCCTGGTCACAATTTTTGAAATTTTGCCTCCAAATTTGGCGTGACCATAGTGATAGGCGTTGCCCATAAAGCATGACCTGAGATAAGCGATTGACCTTGAACTTCAGGGTTTTGCTTTAGGTTAACAGTCACCTAAATAAGGTCAAACATCAGATTACAGCAGAACATGTCTTGTAATCCATCAAATTAAAGGCCATGATGAGGCGATCTAGAATATAGCAAAGGTTTTAAGTCATGATGTAATTTGATGACGTCAGCATGAAAAAAAGCCTGCAAAATTTTCATTCATAAGGGGTTGACAAAGCGTGTAATCAGCAAACAGGACCAAGCTCAAGGTCAAAGGTCAAGGTCACAGGAAGGTCAAATACTAAATTTAACGAAACAACTTTCCTAATCACAATTTTTGAATTTTTGCTTTGAAATTTCACATGAATATCACATATTCCTTTGCCTGTCTGTCCCTCTTCATGGTGGTCATTCCTCATGGTAGTCTCTTTTGTTCACCTTTTGGCAAGATACGGGTCACTATCAGGGTGACAGTTTTCTGTTTTTTTTCTGGCTTTGAGAACCCCCTGTCTTTCCCAGTTTATTTCAGACTACAGGATTTTGCAAACGGGTTTCTGTGTCACAATATCTTTCTTCTGTCAGAACTATGGGACTGTGATTTCTGCATCACGTCTTTGTTAAGCCCCAGTCACACGGCACTAACAAATGCCCAAAATAAAAAAAAAGAAACTTACGCTGACTTTTGGAGGCATCATTTAACCGTCGTCCAGCTTCATTCCTGCATCTGGCACATCGTCAGAATTTTGAAATGTTGAAAAACGTGAATGAATTCACAATTCATCCTCAATTCATCCGTATTCCGTTTTGCTTTGTGTTTTGACAGTTCCTTATTGTCCAGCCTCCCAAGCCCGACGTAATGCACAAATGTTAACGACATCTGAACGGATCAATAACTAAAGCTCCAACGAGCTGCACGTAACATCCTTGTATCGCTGATGACTCGTTCATGTGTGGGAGGAAAAGTAATGTTGTCATGCATAAATAATAGTGGCAAAAACATTTTTTTTAACTACTTTAACTATTTACGCACATTCCAGCTGTTTCTGGCTAGCCTGCACGTGGGCACACGTTGTTGTGAAGACAAACAACAAAGCGTTTTTCTGTCAGTAGTTTCAGTTTTGTTTTGTTCCTTTTTGCACTCTTGATTCTTCGTTCAGCTATCACCGTGTGCTGTGTGACTGGGCCCTTAAGTTAACCCTATTAGACTGGGGTTCCTATACGTCCTGATGTCTTTGTTATGTCAGCACTACGGGACTGTGGTTTCTGCATCCTTACATCTTTGTTCTGTCAGCACTATGGGACTGTGTTTTCTGTGTCCTGAAGTCTTTGTTAAGCCCCAGTCACATGGCACTAACAAAGGACAACAAAGCCCAAATGAAACAAAACATTTGAACTTATGTTGACTTTCGCAGGCATTGTTTAACCATCGTCCAGCTTCATTCCTGCAGCTGGCACTTTGTCAGAATTTTTAAACTGTTGAAAAATGTGTACAAATCCTGACGACAACCTCAATTCATCCATATTTCGTTTTGCTTTCTGTCTTGAAGGTTCCTCATCGTTTGCATAGTTTCTGTGATGTTTGACTGCCATCCAACTTTGTCCAACCTCCCAAATCCGACGTAATGCATGAACCTTGATGATATCTGAACGGATCAATGACTAAAGCTCCAGTGAGCTACACATAACATCCTTGTATTGCTGATGACTTGTCCATGTGTGGGAGAAAAAGTAATGTTGTCATACATAAACATTAGTGGTAAGAACGTCTTTGTTACATCAGCATTACAGGACTGTGGTTTCCACCGTCTTTAATACGTCAGTACTATGGAAATGTGATTTCTGAATCTCGGTGTCTTTGTTCAGGGGCACTGGAAGTAGGGGTGCTTAAAAAAAGAAAAGCATCAGAAAAAGTAGATTAAGAAGATTTGAAAGGTTAAAGAGTGCCCATCTTAGCCCGGCTGTCCTCACCTTCTTCTAAAGTGGAACAATAGAGACTGTACTAACCAGTAGTATCTCGAAAGCAGCAGCCTTGCAGAGAGGAAAGCACTGGGGAGGGTCATGAGGGCAGCAGAGAAGATTATTAGGGCCAGGCTGCCAACCATTGGTGAACTGGCAGAACAGTGCTTCTGGTCCAGGGCAAGAAGGATAATCAGGGGCACTTCACATCCCTTTAACAATCTGTTTACTCTACTGTATCATAGCCTGAGTTGCAAAAGAAGCAGATTCTGAGACAGCTTTTACCCAACCACCATAAGACAGTTAAATACAAATCGATAGAAAGAACTGTGCAATATAGAATGTAGCACAGGGAATACACTGTAGCATCGAGTAGCATCTTTATCCTTGTAGCACCTTCATATGTGCAATATCCCGTGTCTTTAATTTGTTTATTATATGTTATATATTCACAGATACAGCGACAGTTATCAATAGGTTAAAAAAATAACTCACTATCACAGACATTGGACTGGAATTCTGAGCTTTATTCTGTTCTTTATCTATTTGAGCAGTGCATCAATATTTTGTTGACAGTATCTGTGATGTTTTTTTATTGAATGACAATAAAAACGAGTTTAAGTCTTAGTGTGTGTGCGTGTGCGCGCGCACGTGTGTGTGTGTGTGTGTGTGTGTGTGCGTGTTGCAGTGTTGCAGACAACCCAATGTCTCTGTCTCCTCAGTAATGGTGTAGTGTACACGGACGCTCACTAGATGGCGCAGCTTGAAAAGATTTGAATTGCTTGTTTTTTTTATTTTTAATTGTTTGCTGTTATGCTTCCAACCTGCGTGAAATGATCCAGAGCCAACGTTCTGCTGATGTCATAGACGTCAAACTACTATGACGTGTTTGTGGGTTGTTTTTGTTTATTTTTCTCCGTAATTAATCTCTCTGGAATATTTTCACTGTTTTTTTAATAGTAGTCCTTTAAAGTAATGTTTATACTTTTCTTTGATCAGCAGATGTTCATTGAAAAGATAAAGTGTATTTATTTATTTATTTTTTGTAGTACAGTAATCTGAAACTCAAAAATCAAGAAGTTCACTGACGAATAAGAAAGTATTGAACACATACGTCACCATTTTTTTCAGCAATTATATTCCTAAAGGTGCTACTGTATTAAGTAATCAACACGTGCAAAGAAGTCAAACCATAGATGAATTAGGTTATGTGTAATAAAATGTAATGACAGGGAAAACGCAATGAATGTGCTTACTGAAATTTATTTGTCGGTAATGAAGTTTCAAGACGCCTCCAGTATGGAGAAATGCATTGCTCAGGTGTGATTTTGGTCCATTCTTCCACACAAACAGTCTTCAAATCTTGAAGGTTCCATGGAACTCTTCTATGAACTCTGATCTTTAGTTCTTTCCATAGATTGTTTATTGGATTCAAGTCACGTGTTTGGCTGGACCATTCTAATAGCTTTATTTTCATTCTCTGAAACCAGCTGAGAGTTTTCTTGGCTGTGTGTTTGTGATCATTGTCTTTCTGGAATGTTCACCCTCGTTTCATTTTTCATTTATCTAAAATGTCTCGGTACATTTTTCCATTCATCCTTCCTGTGCTGAAAAACAGCTAATCATGATGTTCCACCTCCAAACTTCTGTTGGTCTGGTGTTTTGGGGGTGATGTGCAATGACATTCATGGTGTGTATTACGGCATATAAAAAGTTAAATTTTGGTCTCGTCTGTCCAGACTATGTTCTCCCAGTATTTCACAGGCTTGTCTAAATGTTGTGCAGCAAACTTTAAATGAGCTTCAGCATGGTTTTTCCTCCTCAGTGGAGTCTTGTGTGGTGAGCACACATACAGGTCATGGTGGTGCATTACTTATTGTTTTCTTTGAAACATTATTGTAGGTCTTTCTGAAGCTCTCCACAAGTGGTTCTTGACTCTTGGACTCTGGTTCTTGACTCTTCTGATAATTCTGTTCACTCCTCTGCCAGAAATCTTGTGAGGAGCACCTGGTCATGGCAGGTTTATGGTAAAATAATTCTATTCACTTCCAGATTATTCCAACAGTGTTCACTGGAACATTCGGAAGCTTGGAAATTCTTCTGTAACCAATGCCATCAGTATGTTTTGCAACAATAAGATGTTGAGAGAACTCTTTGCTTTTACCATCATGAGATGTTGGTAATGAGACACCATTTTATAGGCCATCCATTGGGACTGAACCATTCACTAACTCACTCACTCATCTTCAACCACTTATACGGTATGGGGTCGCAGGGAGGACTGAACCAACTGATATTAATTTACAGGGCCAGGATTGCTTTATAATGACTGATAGATTTCAGTTGGTGTCTTGGCTTTTTACTCCTCCCTTTCTGCAGGTGTTCAATACTTTTTCCCTGTCTCATTTCACATTATTACACGTAACTTAATTTATGGACATCTCTGGTTTGATTACTGTATATATGTGTGTGGATTACATGTGTGGTTACTGACATCTAGTGAAAATCTCAGGTCAATAGCACCTTTAGAAATATATTTACTGAGAAAAATAGTGACATGTTCAGTACTTCATTTACCTGATGTAACTATAGCACAATAGTTACATTATCATATTATTCCTGACATTTTCCAGAAAAGCACAAATGTGGACATTTATGCATCCACTGCTGTGTTTCCTGATCAACAAAGATTAGCATTATTGCAAACAGTATGTGATAGGTCAAGACTGTCACATGACTGAACAAGAGCAATCACCAGTTTCTGACATATCAAAGTGAAAAGCAACAAATCCTCAACCAAAATAATTTATTTACTTATTTATGTCATATGATATTAGCTTTTATATAATAATAAATACAAAATGTTTTGGAATTGAAAATGAGAATGAGAATGAGCTGATGTTTATTAATGAATTCAAACCTCTGAAGTGATCAGAGGTTAATTATGGAGTGCCACAGGGCTCAGTTTTAGGTCCAACATGATTTCCTTGGTCAATGAATATTTGCAAATTCAGCAAAAATTACAATAAATTATCTTTCCATGTTACAAAAATAAATAAATAAAAATGTGTCATTACAATATCAGTGTTACAGAAGATACAAGTTATACATAGATATATCTGTGTGGAAATCCTTCCTGATGATGAACACAAATACATCATCAACACAATGATCATCACAAATACAAAATGGTTATGGCACCTTTTACAATAATATTTTTTACATGAATAAATAAATAAAATAACAATAGTTCCTTTATGTCACAGGGTTGAAAAATGTGATTAGAATTTCCGTGGCCCTAAATGTGGACAGGAAGAGACAAAACATGAACTTTGAGATGACGTAAGACCTTTAAACTCTCCACTTTGTTTGAAAATCTCTTCCTGTCCAAAGATTTCTTGCCCACAGAAATCCACCGTAAGAACTGGAAGTTGAATCTGTTTAGAAATCACCTTAAATTGCTTCACCCACCACTTGGAGGCTGACTCAGCACCAGCACGTGGGCCCAGACCTGGCCTGAGCAGAATGCTGCTGTCTATGAAATGATGGTCATTAAGCAGCCTGATCTCTTGCCAGTCAGCCAGCAGGGGGCAGCAGAGGTCCTTCTGTGTGTGTGTGTGTGTGTGTGTGTGTGTGTGTGTGTGTGTGTGTGTGTGTGTGTGTGTGTGTGTGTGTGTGTGTGTGTGTGTGTGTGTGTGTGTGTGTGTGTGTATCCGTGCTTTGTGATGATTTGGCTGAGGGGGATGAGGCCTATGCAAAACAGCAAGCGGGACAGTGCATCATCTTATTACAACCCCAATTCCAATGAAGTTGGGATGTTGTGTGAAATGTAAATCAAACAGAATACAATGATTTGCAAATCCCCTTCAACCTATATTCAATTGAAAACACCACAAAGACAAAATATTTAATGTGGCTTTTTTTCATTGTATCATTGTAGTGGCTGTGTATTCTTGGAAAAAGACTGTGAAATACACACACACACACACACACACACATATATATATATATATATATATATAAATCATGTCAGGACCCACCTCAAAATGTCCTCAAATGTTCAGAACCAAAGAACAACTTCCTCACTATGTTTAGTCAAAATCTGCCAGACCATCAGAGGAATGAGTGTTTTCAAAAATGCTTTTAGACTTTTTTTCCACTGTTAGTAGTCACCTCACTGCAAAAAGGTCCGACCTGGTCCTTTCGGTGTGCCATTCGTATGCCCAGGATGACCCCCGCCTCTCATCCAAAGACTACTTGGGATAGACCACCCCCAACCCCCGTACCTCCAACTGGAATAAGTGGGTGCTGACGGACTGTGCAGATCAACTTGCTAGTGTTTTCACTGAGATATTGAACCAGTCCCTGTCTTAGTACAGAATTCCACCCTGCTTGAAGACGTCCACAGTCATTCCCTTACCAAAGAAGACTGCCGTCAGCAGTCTCACTGACCACCAGCCATTGGCACTTACATGTCTTGAGAAACTGGTCCGGAGTCGCATCGCAACAACCCTGCTGCCACCCACACCTGACCTGCATCAATTTGCATACAGAGCAAACTGATCCACAGAGGGCGCCATAGCTACAGCCTTCCACACCACACTATCACACTCCAGGCTGCTCCCTGCTTCTAATACCATCATACAGATGGCTCACAAAACACCTGGATTTAGGACTCTCGCAACACATCTGCTACTGGATCAGAGCCTTTGTGTGAGGCCGCCCTCAGCGAGTTCGAGTGGGACTCCATCTCTCCTCAGCATTGAGCCTCAGCACCGGCTCCCCCACAGGGCTGTGTGCTGAGCCCCCTACTGTACACTCTGTAGACCCACATCCACACGAGCAGTTCATCTCGGGAGGGGTGGAGCCTGCAGGGGTGGAGGAGGTCCGGCAGCTGTTGATATCAAATCAAATCAAATCAATTTTATTTATATAGCGCCAAATCACAACAAACAGTTACCCCAAGGCGCTTCATATTGTAAGGCAAAAGTCATACAATAATTACAGAAAAACCCCAATGGTCAAAACGACCCCCTGTGGGCAAGCACTTGGCGACAGTGGGAAGGAAAAACTCCCTTTTAACAGGAAGAAACTTCCAGCAGAACCAGGCTCAGGGAGGGGCAGTCTTCTGCTGGGACTGGTTGGGGCTGAGGGGAGAGAATCAGGAAAAAGACATGCTGTGGAGGGAAGCAGAGATCAATCACTAATGATTAAATGCAGAGTGGTGCATACAGAGCAAAAAGAGAAAGAAACACTCAGTGCATCATGGGAACCCCCCAGCAGTCTAAGTCTATAGCAGCATAACTAAGGGATGGTTCAGGGTCACCTGATCCAGCCCTAACTATAAGCTTTAGCAAAAACGAAAATTTTAAGCCTAATCTTAAAAGTAGAGAGGGTGTCTGTCTCCCTGATCCGAATTGGGAGCTGGTTCCACAGAAGAGGAGCCTGAAAGCTGAAGGCTCTGCCTCCCATTCTACTCTTAAAAACCCTAGGAACTACAAGTAAGCCTGCAGTCTGAGAGCGAAGCGCTCTATTGGGGTGATATGGTACTATGAGGTCCCTAAGATAAGATGGGACCTGATTATTCAAAACCTTATAAGTAAGAAGAAGAATTTTAAATTCTATTCTAGAATTAACAGGAAGCCAATGAAGAGAGGCCAATATGGGTGAAATATGCTCTCTCCTTCTAGTCCCCGTCAGTACTCTAGCTGCAGCATTTGAATTAACTGAAGGCTTTTCAGGGAACTTTTAGGACAACCTGATAATAATGAATTACAGTAGTCCAGCCTAGAAGAAATAAATGCATGAATTAGTTTTTCAGCATCACTCTCAGACAAGACCTTTCTAATTTTAGAGATATTGCGCAAATGCAAAAAAGCAGTCCTACATATTTGCTTAATATGCGCATTGAAGGACATATCCTGATCAAAAATGACTCCAAGATTTCTCACAGTATTACTAGAGGTCAGGGTAATGCCATCCAGAGTAAGGATCTGATTAGACACCATGTTTCTAAGATTTGTGGGACCAAGTACGATAACTTCAGTTTTATCTGAATTTAAAAGCAGGAAATTAGAGGTCATCCATGTCTTTATGTCTGTAAGACATTCCTGCAGTTTAACTAATTGGTGTGTGTCCTCTGGCTTCATGGATAGATAAAGCTGGGTATCATCTGCGTAACAATGAAAATTTAAGCAATGCTTTCTAATAATACTCCCTAAGGGAAGCATGTATAAAGTGAATATTCAAACCACCGCAGCGCAGTGCCTTTAATACCTATGGCATGCTCTAATCTCTGTAATAAAATTTTATGGTCAGCAGTATCAAAAGCAGCACTGAGGTCTAACAGGATAAGCACAGAGATGAGTCCACTGTCTGAGGCCATAAGAAGATCATTTGTAACCTTCACTAATGCTGTTTCTGTACTATGATGAATTCTAAAACCTGACTGAAACTCTTCAAATAGACCATTCCTCTGCAGATGATCAGTTAGCTGTTTTACAACTACCCTTTCAAGAATTTTTGAGAGAAAAGGAAGGTTGGAGATTGGCCTATAATTAGCTAAGATAGCTGTGTCAAGTGATGGCTTTTTAAGTAATGGTTTAATTACTGCCATCTTAAAAGCCTGTGGTACATAGCCAACTAATAAAGATAGATTGATCATATTTAAGATCGAAGCATTAATTAATGGTAGGGCTTCCTTGAGCAGCCTGGTAGGAATGGGGTCTAATAGACATGTTGATGGTTTGGAGGAAGTAACTAATGAAAATAACTCAGACAGAACTATCGGAGAGAAAGAGTCTAACCAAATACCAGCATCACTGAAAGCAGCCAAAGATAACGATATGTCTTTGGGATGGTTATGAGTAATTTTTTTCTGTAATAGTTAAAATTTTATTAGCAAAGAAAGTCATGAAGTCATTACTAGTTAAAGTTAAAGGAATACTCGGCTCAATAGAGCTCTGACTCTTTGTCAGCCTGGCTACAGTGCTGAAAAGAAACCTGGGGTTGTTCTTATTTTATTCAATTAGTGATGAGTAGTAAGATGTCCTAGCTTTACGGAGGGCTTTTTTATAGAGCAACAGACTCTTTTTCCAGGCTAAGTGAAGATCTTCTAAATTAGTGATACGCCATTTCCCCTCCAACTTACGGGTTATCTGCTTTAAGCTGCGAGTTTGTCAGTTATACCACAGAGTCAGGCACTTCTGATTTAAGGCTCTCTTTTTCAGAGGAGCTACAGCATCCAAAGTTGTGCTCAATGAGGATGTAAAACTATTGACGAGATAATCGATCTCACTCACAGAGTTTAAGTAGCTACTCTGCACTGTGTTGGTATATGGCATTAGAAAACATAAAGAAGGAATCATATCCTTAAACCTAGTTACAGCGCTTTCCAAAAGACTTCTACTGTAATGAAACTTATTCCCCACTGCTGGGTAGTCCATTAAAGTAAATGTAAATGTTATTAAGAAATGATCAGACAGAAGGGGGTTTTCAGGGAATACCGTTAAGTCTTCATTTTCCATACCATAAGTCAGAACAAGATCTAAAGTATGGTTAAAGTGGTGGGTGGACTCATTTACATTTTGAGCGAAGCCAATTGAGTCTAATAATAGATTAAATGCAGTGTTGAGGCTGTCATTCTCAGCATCTATGTGGATGTTAAAATCCATGGGGTATTGGGGATATGATGTGCAGAGAACAACCTGATCCTCACCACCTCTAAGACCAAAGAAGTAATAACAGATTTCAGGAGAAATAAAAGAATATGTGGAGAGGGTCTCAGACTTCAGAATCTTGGGCACCCACATTAAGGACCTGACCTGGACAGCAAACACCACTGCAGTCCTGTGAAAAGCTCAAGAGAGACTGTACTTTGAGAGACTTCTCAAGAAGAACAAACTGTCAGAGAGGCTGTTGGTGATTTTCTACCAGTGCGCCACCAAATCACTCCTGAACTATGGTATTACACTGTGCTTCACCAGCTGCACTGCTGCCAAGAGGAAAGCGCTCCAGAGGGTCATCAACATCACCCACAAACTCACTGGTTGTCCTCTCCCCTCTCTAGAGGCCATCCACAGCACCCACTGCCTCAGGAGAGCCCACAGCATGCTCAGAGACTCACCCCACCCTGGTATCACATGTCTGAACTGTTACCCTCAGGGAGACGCTTCAGAACTATCACATCCAAAACTAACAGACTGAAGAACAGGTTTTACCCCAGAACTGTCACTGCACTGAACGCTGAACAAACCTGATCACACTGGAACCTGAACACGCAATACAGATGTGCAATATTCTGATGTCCAATAGTCTTTAGTATTAATGAGATAGTTTTAAAACTTTTTATTTTTAGCTTATATTGTGTCTGCTATCGATTTGTTTTTATTTGTTCTTATCTCTAGTGTCTCTTAAACAGCACTGAAGTGAGAAGTTCTTCCTCAGGTTCATTGTAATTTTGTGCAACAACTATTATAGATAATCTGACTCTGATACAAAACATACGGATGTTTTCCATAGTTCCATAGATGCTGTTTTGTTAAATTGTCTCTCATCTGACAACATGGTATTGTTTTCACTGGTGTGTGTGTGTATACATGCGATTTGTTCATAAAAATTTAATTTGTTGTTCGCATTTAACTGATCCTAATCATAAGGTCGACACAGTCTGAGCAGCTGGCTCAGTGGGTAGTCCTGATCTGCAGAAGCTGTGGTGTGTGTGTGTGTGTGTGTGTGTGTGTGTGTGTGTGTGTGTGTGTGTGTGTGTGTGTGTGTGTGTGTGTGTGTGTGTGTGTGTGTGTGTGTGTGTGTGTGTGTGTGTGTGTGAATGCGCATTTGTGCATGCATGGGTGTGTTTATTTATTTATTTGTGTATTTGGATCCCCATTAGCATCTGCAGTGTAACTGTATCAGCTACTCTTCCTGGGGTCCATTCAAATTTTAATTACAATTCATAAATACACATTTCAGTACAATAACACAACACATTTCCATTAAGGCCTATAAAACACAATGAAAACTCATAATACATTACAATGCTTCAGACATTTGCTTAAAATAATACTTTTTAAGTTCCTTTTTAAAACCCAGACCACTGCTCAGTTCCCTTAACTTTTGTGGTAAATGATTCCATTCTCTCATGGCTCAAAACTGTTGTGTGGGCCGCTGAAGAGGAGGTACTGCTGGCCCACCACCACCAGATGGCGCCCTGCTTGGAGTGCGGGCTTCAAGCATGAGAGGGCGTCATAGCAACCGGGAGTGACAGCTGTCACTCGTTATCAGCACCAGCTGTCACTCATTCATATCACCACCACCATAAAGGCCGGACTGCAACTCCACCTCCCCGCCGAGAAATCAGCTACCATTCAGGTAACTTCTCTGCTGACTTAAAACTGAATAATAGTCTGAACTCTTTTGCAGCCGTTTTCCTGTGGTGTTTGCCTTATCTGTGGGATTGGCGTTTGGTGTGATCAGCGACGGCTTCGCTTCACACCCCAACCAGATAAGTGGTTAGACAGGAGCTGCACGAGTGTATGATTGGAGGTGGAGGTTTTCCCTCCTAACTAAACACTGACTGTGGGATTACTGAGTGTGCGAACTCACACTCATCAGTACTGTTTCTGTTCTCTGCCAGCAGTACCGGGTCTGACTGCTGAAGACAGTGGCCACCTGGGGCGCAGGGCTTGGCGGCTCCGGTGTTCTTCAGCTCCGTTGGTGGTGGAAGCTGTGTGGGATCCGGCTCTTCTCTCGCCAGACGTCTTCTATCTTCGAGCCTGCCCACACATCACCTTGTGTGTTATTGACATTCCACCATATTGTTATTGTCTGTACTTCGTTGTGCGATTCACAACATTAAATTGTTACTTCTTGGCTTGTCCATTGTCCGTTCATTAACGCCCCCTGTTGTGGGTCCGTGTCACGACACTTTCACAACAAAAACATCACTGTCCATTGGCTCTGGTTTGTTCTACATTTAGGCAGAATGAAACACTGTCCTTTGGCATGCCTACTTGGATAAAAATGAGTATCTTTGCTGAAAGACAGTTGTTGGTAATGGACAGACGGTATCTGAGTTATAATATTTCTTAAAAAGTTTGATTTTGCATATAACCACCTGTCCCTTACCAAAAGCCAAGAGAGGTGTTTATGCATTGTATCTACACTCGTCCTAAAGCCACATTTTAACGCCACATGTGCAGCTTTATTTTGCACAAGCTGTAATTTTTTTTACATTATTTACTGAAGTGTTTGACCAAACAACTGCACAATAATCCAAATGAGACAACACTAAACTTTGAATGACATATGGGATCACTGATTTAGTTAAATATGTTGGGAAGGTGTCGAAGCAGGGACCCACAACAGGGGGCGCAAATGAACGGACAATGAATAAGCCAAAAAGTAACAATTTAATGTTGTGATAACACACAACTAAATACATACAATTGGTAAAGTCAATTAACACCAGGTGACGTGTGGGCAGGCTCGAAGATAGAAGACCCCCGACAAGAGAGAAGCCGCGTCCCACACGGCTTCCACCACCAACGGTCTGAAGAACACCGGAGCCGCCAAGTCCCGAGTCCCCAGGTGGCCTCTGTCTTCGGCTGTCGACCCTGGTACTGCTGGCAGAAAGCAAAGACAAGATGAATGAGTGTGAGTCTGCACACTCAGTAATCCACAGTCTGCACACAGTTAGGAGGGAGCACCTCCACCTCCAATCACACACTCGTGCCGCTCCTGTTTAATCCACTTATCTGGTTTGGGGTGTGAGGCGAAGCCGTCGCTGTCACACCAAACGCCAATCCCACAGATAAGGACCAACACCACAGGATAACGGCTGCAAAAGAAGTTCAGGTTATCACTCAACGATATGAGTCAGCAGAGAAAATTACCTCTTCGGTAGTCGATTTCTCGGCGAGGAGGTGGAGTTGCAGTCCGGCCTTTATGGTGATGATGATGATGATGAACGAGTGACAGCTGGTGCTGAGGATGAGTGACAGCTGTCACTTCTTCTGGGTCTGGCCTCCTGGCGCCCGACCTGGCTTGTCCAGGTGTCTTTTGTAGAAATCGGCCAGGAGGGCCGGGTCCAGGATGAAGCTCCTCTTCACCCAGGAGCGTTCTTCAGGTCCATACCCCTCCCAGTCCACCAGATATTGGAACCCCCGGCCCTTACGACGGTTGTCCAGGAGCCTGTGGACTGTCCAAGCAGGCTCCCCGTCGATAAGCCGGGCAGGAGGCGGCGTAGGTCCGGATGCACAGAGGGGCGAGGTGTGGTGTGGCTTGATGCGGGACACATGGAATACAGGGTGGATCCGCAGTGAAGCTGGGAGTTGGAGCTTCACTGCGGCCGGATTGATGATTTTGAGGATTTTAAATGGTCCAATGTATCTGTCTTTCAGTTTTGGGGAGTCCACACGGAGAGGGATGTCCTTAGTCGAGAGCCACACCTCCTGCCCGGGCTGGCATGTGGGGGCCGGGGAACGCCGGCGGTCCGCATGGGTCTTGGCCCTCATCTGGGCCTTTAACAGGGCAGAGCGGGCGGTCCGCCACACCCGGCGGCACCTCCTAAGGTGGGCCGACCTCTCCCTCCACCAGCGGGAACAATGGGGGCTGGTACCCCAAACATGCCTCAAAAGGGTAGCAGACGAGACTTGGCTGTTATGGGCATACTCGATCCAGGCCAGATGGTGACTCCAGGCCGCCGGGTGCGCGGAGGTGACGCAGCGAAGGGCCTGTTCCAACTCCTGGTTAGCCCGCTCTGCCTGGCCGTTTGTCTGGGGGTGGTACCCGGACGTGAGACTCACGGTGGCCCCCAGCTCCTTACAGAAACTCTTCCAAACCTGCGAACAGAACTGGGGACCATGATCTGATACAATGTCCGATGGTATCCCATGCAGCCGCATGACGTGGTGGACCAGGAGGTCTGCCGTCTCCTGGGCCGTAGGGAGCTTCGGGAGGGCCACGAAGTGGGCCGCCTTGGAGAACCGGTCCACTATCGTGAGAATGATGGTGTTGCCCTGGGACGGCGGGAGGCCCGTGATGAAGTCCAGGCCGATGTGAGACCAGGGGCGGTGAGGCACCGGCAGGGGTTGGAGGAGTCCCGAGGTCCTCCAATGGTCTGCCTTGCCCCTGGCACAGATGGCACGGGCCTGGACGTAGTCCCAAACGTCGGTTTCCAGGGACGACCACCAGAAGCGCTACTGGACCACTGCCACGGTCCTACGCACTCCGGGATGACAGGAGAGCTTGGATCCGTGACAGAAGTCCAATACGGCAGCTCTGGCCTCTGCTGGGACATACAGTCTGTTCTTGGGGCCGGTCCCCGGGTCCGGGCTCCTTGCCAGGGCCTCCCGGACGGTCTTCTCCACGTCCCAGGTAAGGGAGGCCACGACAGTGGACTCGGGGATGATGGTCTCGGTGGGGTTCGACAGCCCCGCCTTGGCTTCCTCTTCGTGCACCCGGGACAACGCATCCGATTTTTGGTTCTTGGTCCCGGGGCAGTACATGATCCGGAAGTCAAAGCGCCCGAAGAACAGAGACCAGCGGGCTTGCCTGGGGTTCAGCCGCTTGGCGGTCCGGATGTACTCCAAGTTCCGATGGTCCGTGAAAACCGTGAAAGGCAACGACGCCCCTCCAGTAGGTGTCTCCACTCTTCAAGAGCCTCCTTCACCGCGAGGAGCTCCCGATTGCCGACGTCATAGTTCCGTTCAGCTGGGGTCAACCTGCGGGAAAAATAGGCACAAGGATGGAGAACCTTATCAGCCTCCACGCTCTGGGACAGCACGGCTCCTATCCCTGAGTCAGAGGCGTCCACTTCCACTATGTACTGGCGATCAGGATCAGGCTGCACCAGAACTGGTGCAGTCGAGAACCGGCGTTTCAACTCCTTGAACGCGGCTTCGCACCGATCCGACCAGGTGAAGGGGACCTTGGTGGAGGTCAGGGCAGTCAGGGGGCTAACTACCTGACTGTAGCCTTAATGAACCTCCTGTAGAAATTTGCAAAGCCGAGGAACTGCTGCAGTTTCCTGCGGCTTGTTGGTTGGGGCCAATCTCTCACCGCCGCAACCTTGGCCGGATCAGGGGCGACGGAGTTGGAGGAGATGATGAACCCCAAGAAGGACAAAGAAGTGCGGTGGAACTCGCACTTCTTGCCCTTCACAAACAGCCGGTTCTCCAACAACCGCTGTAGGACCTGACGTACATGCTGGACATGGGTCTCAGGGTCCGGGGAAAAGATGAGTATATCGTCCAGATATACGAAGACAAACCGATGCAGGAAGTCCCGCAAGACGTCATTTACCAAAGCTTGGAACGTCGCGGGGGCGTTAGTGAGGCCGAACGGCATGACCAGGTACTCAAAGTGACCTAACGGGGTGTTAAATGCCGTCTTCCATTCGTCTCCCTTCCGGATCCGAACCAGGTGGTACGCGTTTCTAAGATCCAATTTAGTGAAAATTTGGGCTCCATGCAGGGGCGTGAACACTGAATCCAACAGAGGTAACGGGTATCGGTTGCGAACCGTGATCTCGTTCAGCCCTCTGTAATCAATGCATGGACGGAGTCCGCCGTCCTTTTTGCCCACAAAAAAGAAACCAGCACCCATCGGGGAGGTGGAGTTCCGGATCAGCCCGACAGCTAAAGAGTCCCGGATGTAGGTCTTCATTGATTCTCGTTCCGGACGTGAGAGGTTGTACAACCTACTGGACGGGTACTCAGCGCCCGGGACCAAATCGATGGCACAATCGTACGGTCGGTGCGGGGGAAGAGTGAGCGCCAGATCTTTGCTGAAAACGTCAGCAAGATCGTGGTACTCCTTTGGCACCGCCGATAGATTGGGGGGGACTTTAACCTCCTCATTAGCCGTCGTGCTGGGAGGAACCGAGGATCCTAAACACTCCCAGTGGCAGGTTTCGCTCCACTGCGTCACAACCCTGGACGGTCAATCTATCCGGGGATTGTGCTTCACCATCCATGGAAATCCCCAAATCACTCGGGAGGTAGAAGGTGTTACATGGAACACGATCTCCTCCCTGTGATTTCCAGACACAACCAAGGTCACAGGCTGTGTCTGATGTGTGATTAATGGAAGCAGGGTGCCATCTAGTGCTCGCACCTGCAATGGTGCCGGCAGAGCCACCAGGGGGAGCCCTACTTCCTTTGCCCATCTGCTATCCAGCAGATTCCCTTCCGACCCCGTGTCTACCAGTGCTGGGGCGTGAAGGGTTAAATCCCCACAAAGGATCGTTACTGGGATTCGTGCAGATTTGCGGGGTTTCCCCGCGTGCGTGTTATGGCCCACCCTTAGCCCAGTTTCTAAGGACGGGCGTTGTAGTTTTGACCGTTTGGGGCAGTCCTTCTGCATGTGCTCACAAGAGCCGTAGACAAAACACTTCCCGCGGGCCAGCCTCCTTTGTCTCTTTTTGCTCTGTATGCACCACTCTGCATTTAATCATTAGTGATCAATCTCTGCTCCCCTCCACAGCATGTCTTTTTCCTGGTTCTCTCCCTCAGCCCCAACCAGTCCCAGCAGAAGACTGCCCCTCCCTGAGCCTGGTTCTGCTGGAGGTTTCTTCCTGTTAAAAGGGAGTTTTTCCTTCCCACTGTAGCCAAGTGCTTGCTCACAGGGGGTCGTTTTGACCGTTGGGGTTTTACATAATTATTGTATGGCCTTGCCTTACAATATAAAGCGCCTTGGGGCAACTGTTTGTTGTGATTTGGCGCTATATAAAAAAATTGATTGATTGAATTGATTGATTGATGTTTGTCTTAACTTTGGCCCTGCTCGTGTCCATAGCCTCCTCAGCAGGGGGAGCTGTAGCCACACGGAGCTCTCTGGCAGTGAAGCGTGGGGACGACGTCACCTTTTCGGAACCGGAAGGGGGAGGGACAGCTCGTGCCCGGTCACGCCCCCGAGCCTGCTCCCAACGATGCTCATTTAAACGGTTGTCTAAGCGTATAACCAAATCGACAAGCCCGTCAACAACCTCCTTAGCCAGCAGGTGCTCCTTCAGGACCGGAGACAGTCCATTTACGAAGGCGACGCGGAGCGCAACGTTATTCCAGCCGGACCTCGCTGCCACGATGCGGAAGTCGACTGCATACTCGGCTGCGCTGCGGCGCCCCTGTCTCATTGACAGCAGCACGCTCGAAGCGGTCTCGCCTCTGTTGGGATGGTCAAACACTTGTTTGAACTCCCGTACAAACCCAGCATAAGACGTTAGGAGCCGTGAATTCTGCTCCCAAAGCGCCGTAGCCCAGGCGCGTGCCTCTCCTCGAAGCAGATTAATAACATAAGCCACCCGGCTGGCGTCTGACTCGTACATGACAGGACGCTGTGAAAAGACGAGCGAACACTGCATGAGGAAGTCTGCGCACGTCTCAACACAGCCTCCGTACGGTTTCCGGAGGGCTTATGTATCCTTCAGGGGACGGTGGGGGGGGGGGGGGGGGGGGGTCGTTGAACGACCAGTGGAACGTCTGTTACGGGCCCAGGACCAGCAAGAGGAGTGGCTGCAGCAGCGCCCTGATCGCGTGCTTCCACCCTGGTGGTGAGAGCCTCCACCCTCCGGTTAAGGAGAACATTCTGCTCGGCCACTAAATCTAGCCGAGCTGTGAAGGCGGTTAAGATCTGCTGCAGCTCACTCAACACGCCTCCCGCTGACGCCTGCGCTCCTGGCTCTTCCATTGGCCGTTCAAGCTCGGGTTGACGCCCCTCGGAATCCATGACGAATGGCCGAGAAATCCTGTTGGGAAGGTGTCGTAGCACGGACCCACAACAGGGGGCGCAAATGAACGGACAATGAATAAGCCAAAAAGTAACAATTTAATGTTGTGATATCACACAACTAAATACATACAATTGGTAAAGTCAATTAACACCAGGTGACGTGTGGGCAGGCTCGAAGATAGAAGACCCCCGACAAGAGAGAAGCCGCGTCCCACACGGCTTCCACCACCAACGGTCTGAAGAACACCGGAGCCGCCAAGTCCCGAGTCCCCAGGTGGCCTCTGTCTTCGGCTGTCGACCCTGGTACTGCTGGCAGAAAGCAAAGACAAGATGAATGAGTGTGAGTCCGCACACTCAGTAATCCACAGTCTGCACACAGTTAGGAGGGAGCACCTCCACCTCCAATCACACACTCGTGCAGCTCCTGTTTAATCCACTTATCTGGTTTGGGGTGTGAGGCGAAGCCGTCGCTGTCACACCAAACGCCAATCCCACAGATAAGGACCAACACCACAGGATAACGGCTGCAAAAGAAGTTCAGGTTATCACTCAACGATATGAGTCAGCAGAGAAAATTACCTCTTCGGTAGTCGATTTCTCGGCGAGGAGGTGGAGTTGCAGTCCGGCCTTTATGGTGATGATGATGATGATGATGAACAAGTGACAGCTGGTGCTGAGGATGAGTGACAGCTGTCACTTCTTCTGGGTCTGGCGCCCTCTCGTGCTTGGAGCCCGCACTCCAAGCAGGGCGCCCTCTGGTGGTGGTGGGCCAGCAGTACCTCCTCTTCAGCGGCCCACACAACAAAATATCTTGAACATCTTGTTATCACTGCCAAACTCCATCCCATTTTAGAGACTACATTATTTATTTGTTTGTCCCAGGACAGTTGGCTGTCAATGCAGACTCCAAGGAGCTTGACTTCTTCCACTTGTTTAACAACTGTGTTTTTATTAGAAGATTTAGTTGAGGTTTGGCTCTTAACGAATATTTAGTTCCAATGACAATGCTTGTTGTTTTTCCTACATTCAGAATGAGTTTGTTGTCTTCAATCCAATTTTCAATCTTTTTAATTTCCTGCTCAAGTTTTGTTTTAACTTCCTCAATTGATTTCCCAGCCAGATAGACTGTTGTGTCATCTGCAAACATTGAAATGCTTGCTGTATCAAGCACTAATGGCAGGTCATTTGTGAAAATTGAATATAAAAGTGGACCAAGACAGCTGCCTTGTGGCACACCATGTTTCACAGTTTGAGCATTTGAAAAACATCCATTATAATAATAATAATAATTGTTTTCTGTCACATAAGTAATTACTAATAAATTGCACAGCAGATTTGGAGAAGCCATAACATTCAAGGTTTTTTAGAAGAATTTTATGATCAATGAGATCAAAAGCAGCAGAGAAGTCTAGTAATACTGTCCCAGTAATATTACCTTTGTCCATTTCCCATAACCAGTCATCTGTCATTTGGGTCAGTGCAGTCGCTGTTGAATGTTTTTCTCTATAAACATGCTGATAGTTTGTTATTAAACTGTTCTCTCTAAAATAAGAGTTAATCTGATCATACATAATTTTTTCCATTAATTTACTCAATACAGAGAGTAAACTAATAGGTCTACTATTTGTTGCAGAAAATGACACTTTTTGGCAATGCTATAATTTTTGATATTTTCCAAGCCAACAGAAATTTATTTTCTTTAAAACATTGATTAATTATGTGAGTTATGGCTGGTGCAATTATTGAGGCTACAGGTTTTAGGAGGCGCCCATCTAGTTCATCTACTCCTGGAGGTTTATATTTTAGTGTCTTCAAATATTGTTCAACTTTCTTTATACTTAAAACCTTAAAGCAAAAATTACACTTTTTTGATTTCATATTTTCTTTTATGATCTCAAATGACTGATTTTCATTTTTTGATTGTAAATTATTTCTGAATGTGTCTACCTTTTCTATAAAATAATTATTTAAATAATTTGCAATTTCATCAGATTTAGTTAAAAATCCATCATTTGTTTCCAAGACCAGTGGAGTTGATGTATTACCATACAGGAGGGAGTTTAGACTTTTCCATAACTGTTTACTGTCTGTAAAAGTTTTGAATTCTCATGATAGTATAATCTTTTCTTTTTCTTGTTTTCTTTAACCACAACATTTCTAAGTTTACGATATACTTTCCAGTCAAGCTCACTTCCAGATGTTATTGCAGTCTGCTTGGCTTTATCTCTTTCCTTCATTTGTGCTTTCAAGTTGACATCCAGCCATGGACTGTTTGAGTTAGATACAATGCATTTCTTAATAGGTGCATATTTGTTGACAATTTTTATTAATAAATTGTCAAATATTTGAAAAGCTTTCTCTGGATCTTTTTCAGTCATTACTTCAAACCAGTTTACATGTATGATTTCATCTACATATTTGTCAAGATTAAACTATTTAAAAGATCTTTTCCTTATAATTTTAGGACCAGCTTTGGGAACTTTTGTTCTCCTGACAATACCTATTAAGTTGTGATCAGTAAATCCTGCATTAAAACAGAGATTTGGTCTATTTGTAAATATATGGTCAATACATGTTACTACCTCGGTTCCATCAATTTTGAGACTCACTCTAGTGGGTTCAGATATCATTTGTGTCAGACCATATGCCGTTGCCAGTGTCATCAGTCTAGATTTCATTGGACAATTCATAGTCCAGTCAATGTTCAGGTCTCCAAGCAAAAACACCTCAGAATCTGTACTAGTGACATGATCAAGCATCTGATCATTTTTATCTAAATAATCTTTACATGAATTTGGAGGTCTGTAACACCATCCTACGAGAACTGGCTTGAGATGTTTTAAATGTACCTGTATCCAAATGGATTCAACAGAATTCAGCATTAGCTCACAGCTCACTTTTACTGGCAAGTGACTTTGCAACGCCGCCTCCATGTGCATTTCTGTCTCGACAGAATATATTGTACCCATTGACTGTAACTGAACTATCTTCCAAAGTTGAATCTAAGTGAGTTTGTTGTGTGGGCCGCTGAAGAGGAAGTACTGCTGGCCCACCACCACCAGAGGGCGCCCTGCCTGGAGTGCGGGCTCCAGGCACCAGAGGGCGCCGCCGCCCCACAGGAGCTGCCTCGGTAACAGCTGTCACCCATCACCTGAGACAGCTGACAGCAATCATCAGAGGGGTACATCAGCAGGACGGCATCTCCACCTCATCGCCGAGATATCGTTCTACCTGGAAGGTAATAATCTCAGCTGACTGCTTGACAGTAACCTTTGTGATTTTTGTGAGTGATTGCAGACTTTTTTTCTCCAACGAGAGGTGGAGGTAGCTTCCCTGCCGTGCAGGTTGCTGGGTGCAAACGCGCCCACGTTTAATTGTGTTCTTGTTCCTCGCCAGCAGTACCAGGTCCGACACGCGGAGGCAGTGGCCACCTGGGAGTTTGGAACTTGGCGGCTTCAGTATTCCCGGGGTCCTGTGGCAGAGGAAACCGTGTGGTTCCGGTTCTACTTTGGAGAGGCGTCTCCTATCTTCGAGCCTGCCCACACGACACCTTTGTGAATTGAACTTTGTCCATTGTTGTAATTTGTTGTTTTTGTTGTGCACGTTCGCAACAGTAAAGTGTTGTTATTTGACCTATTCCATTGTCCGTTCATTTGTGCCCCCTGTTGTGGGTCCGTGTTCCTACACTTTCCCAACAGAGTTTCCGACACTGCCATTATTTGAAAATTGTGCTCAGCACTTAAATTTTCAATTTCAATTAGTTTGTTTCTTAAGCTACATATATTGATATGAACTTTTTTTTTTTTTTAGCATTTTTTGTGAAATATTGTTTCGCATTAGCATAATTTTATTTTTCTAACCTGATTTTTCTTTTGAAGTTCTATGAGGTCACCTTCTGATTCATCTGTATTTGTCTAAATCTTTTAGTTCTCTAATGACCATCTAATGACCATGGTGTGTGTGTGTGCACACATGTGTGTGTGCGTGCGTGCATGTCTGTGTGTCTAGATGGATAATCTGAAGTATATTCCCTCTAACTGCTGATCTCAGTGGGCCACCTTCATGATGTATTCATGGATGCTTCTCATCTCATCCTGGATGTTGCTCATAGAACTTCAGGGTACTGGATTTTGGGTGGAAACATCCATGCATTGGGCCTCATATCAACGTGCGTACGGCGATATTTGAGCGTATATGGAGTGTACGCCAAAACGGCTGCGCTACTTGGCATTTATCAATGTGGTCGTTGGCGTACGCTGCGCTGAAAATATACACCAGGTCTAGAGGTGGTGTAAATTATACACCAAAATGAACCAGCGCTGGAATCCACATAAAAATGAAACTGATTAACATGATAAACAGTGCCATTATACAAATCAATGCATATGTTACATAAATAACACTTTCCTGATTATACTACATAACAATCAATACAAATCCCGCCTTTGCGGGATTGCTGGTCTATCGAGCACGATTCGTGGCCACAGCGCTGACCGCAAAGAAAGCACTGCTCGCCTTTTTCTCCAGACTTCGAGCCTGAAGCCAGAGCAGCGCTGAGCTTAACTTCATGTGGTGTGATCATTTTAGACAATGAAATTGATAATTACAACTGTAGTGTTGTCATTCCCTTCGCCCGTGCTGCAATCAGGTTGTGTTTTCTCCATTCGTTTGTCACAATAAAATCAATCAATCAATCAATCAATTTTTTATATAGCGCCAAATCGCAACAAACAGTTGCCCCAAGGCGCTTTATATTGTAAGGCAAAGCCATACAATAATTACGTAAAACCCCAACGGTCAAAACGACCCCCTGTGAGCAAGTACTTGGCTACAGTGGGAAGGAAAAACTCCCTTTTAACAGGAAGAAACCTCCAGCAGAACCAGGCTCAGGGAGGGGCAGTCTTCTGCTGGGACTGGTTGGGGCTGAGGGAGAGAACCAGGAAAAAGACATGCTGTGGAGGGGAGCAGAGATCAATCACTAATGATTAAATGCAGAGTGGTGCACAAGAGAAAGAAACAGTGCATCATGGGAACCCCCCAGCAGTCTACGTCTATAGCAGCATAACTAAGGGATGGTTCAGGGTCACCCGATCCAGCCCTAACTATAAACTTTAGCAAAAAGGAAAGTTTTAAGCCTAATCTTAAAAGTAGAGAGGGTGTCTGTCTCCCTGATCCGAATTGGGAGCTGGTTCCACAGGAGAGGAGCCTGAAAGCTGAAGGCTCTGCCTCCCATTCTACTCTTACAAACCCTAGGAACTACAAGTAAGCCTGCAGTCTGAGAGCGAAGCACTCTATTGGGGTGATATGGTACTACGAGGAAATAAATGCATGAATTAGTTTTTCAGCATCACTCTGAGACAAGACCTTTCTAATTTTAGAGATATTGCGTAAATGCAAAAAAGCAGTCCTACATACGTATTTGTTTAATATGCGCTTTGAATGACATATCCTCATCAAAAATGACTCCAAGATTTCTCACAGTATTACTAGAGGTCAGGGTAATGCCATCCAGAGTAAGGATCTGGTTAGACACCATGTTTCTAAGATTTGTGGGGCCAAGTACAATAACTTCAGTTTTATCTGAGTTTAAAAGCAGGAAATTAGAGGTCATCCATGTCTTTATGTCTGTAAGACAATCCTGCAGTTTAGCTAATTGGTGTGTGTCCTCTGGCTTCATGGATAGATAAAGCTGGGTATCATCTGCGTAACAATGAAACTTTAAGCAATGCTGTCTAATAATACTGCCTAAGGGAAGCATGTATAAAGTGAATAAAATTGGTCCTAGCACAGAACCTTGTGGAACTCCATAATTAACCTTAGTCTGTGAAGAAGATTCCCCATTTACATGAACAAACTGTAATCTATTAGACAAATATGATTCAAACCATCGCAGCGCAGTGCCTTTAATACCTATGGCATGCTCTAATCTCTGTAATAAAATTTTATGGTCAGCAGTATCAAAAGCAGCACTGAGGTCTAACAGAACAAGCACAGAGATGAGTCCACTGTCTGAGGCCATAAGACGATCATTTGTAACCTTCACTAATGCTGTTTCTGTACTATGATGAATTCTAAAACCTGACTGAAATTCTTCAAATAGACCATTCCTCTGCAGATGATCAGTTAGCTGTTTTACAACTACCCTTTCAAGAATTTTTGAGAGAAAAGGAAGGTTGGAGATTGGCCTATAATTAGCTAAGATAGCTGGGTCAAGTGATGGCTTTTTAAGTAATGGTTTAATTACTGCCACCTTAAAAGCCTGTGGTACATAGCCAACTAACAAAGATAGATTGATCATATTTAAGATTGAAGCATTAAATAATGGTAGGGCTTCCTTGAGCAGCCTGGTAGGAATGGGGTCTAGTAGACATGTTGATGATTTGGATGAAGTAACTAATGAAAATAACTCAGACAGAACAATCTGAGAGAAAGAGTCTAACCAAATACCGGGTTATCTGCTTTAAGCTACGAGTTTGTGAGTTATACCACGGAGTCAGGCACTTCTGATTTAAAGCTCTCTTTTTCAGAGGAGCTACAGCATCCAAAGTTATCTTCAATGAGGATGTAAAACTATTGACGAGATACTCTATCTCACTTACAGAGTTTAGGTAGCTACTCTGCACTGTGTTGGTATATGGCATTAGAGAACATAAAGAAGGAATCATATCCTTAAACCTAGTTACAGCGCTTTCTGAAAGACTTCAGAAAGTATAAAGAAAAAAGAAATACATATAAAGAAATACATCTTAAGAATAAAGAAATCTGAAAAATTAGGCGTGTCTTATTAATTGAGCGAGAAAATATCCACGTCAAGAATTATTGACACGTGAAAAGAGAATACTACGGAAGCGTATTGCATTCACTGGATAAAAACATTTTTGACCACTGATCACATAATTACGGGATCTTGATCTCATAATTATGAGAAAATATCTCATAATTACGAGATCTTTTCTTGTAATTACAAGATCCTGATCTCGTAATTATGAGAAAAGATCAGGTGTCTAAGTAGTTTTATGTATATACTTCCGTACTTCCAGTCCCTCAGCACAGACATGAGCTGAGCTCAGCCGATGATAATACACTATAATCAAACACAAAGTGTGGCTTTTCCGCCTGAAGTGCTCCCGGATGAATGTCCAGGGAGGAGCACGGGGCGACTTCCAGCTTTCACTCACACAGACCCACCGACCACTGAGGGACACAGCATGGCTCACTCTCACCCGGGCACATGCCAGTCTGTGTGCCCGAGCTGAGCCTCGCCTCGCTGGAGGAGTTTCATTCATCCAGCAACAGTTTAGTGGGAAATCCACACTTTGTGCGCACCGTGGTGTGGATCACAATGTAGTGTCGGAGGTTACAAATTGGCCTATTTTCGATTATGACTCGGGCATTCTCACGCTTGGACTGGAAGTACGGAAGCGATTACACACACACACACACACACACACACACACACACACACACACACACACACACACACAGAAAATAAATAAATAAAACAATAGCTTGATCTCATAATTACGGCGACGGGGAACATATTTTTTTGTTATAATGTGAGAATTTCTCGTTATAACGTGAAAATACCGCATCATGAAATAACATGATAATTTCATATGACGAAATAACGTGATAAGTATCACATTATAACATGATAAATATCACGTTATAACATGAAACTTTTCCCGTAATTGCAGGATACTGAGCCAAATATATATTAGGGCTTGGCAGCTCAGAGCTTCCGTACCTTAGAAAGAGAGCGACGTCCAGCACGTCAGACTGGGCTTTCCGCCGGAACAATCCCAAGGACTTGAGATGCCTGCAGTGTTGACATACTAATATTAATATCATCCTCATTTTTAAGAAATATCAGTATTTCCCAGTGTCTCAGACCGAGAAGGTGGTAACAGCAGATTAATTGCGACAGCGCCATCATGCCCGCTGATCATTGAGGAAGCGCGCATACGGGAAGCTGGAGACACCTGATCTCGTAATTATGAGATCTTTTCTCGTAATTATCTCATAATTACCAAAAATAGACCACTGATCTCATAATTACGAGAAAAGATATCGTAATTATGAGATCAGTGGTCTATTTTTTTTTTATCCAGTGAATGCAATACGCTTCCGTGGTTCTGCATGTCTGTTTATAAGAATCTTCTCGCCCAGAAGAAAAAAGAGCGCCAACAACTACTCATAACTGTGTTTGTCACTCGGAAACAGACACCTGCAGCGAGGTGTGAGTGGAAAAAGGCGCGGCGTCAGGACACAGATCTGTGAAATACTGGTCAGTCACTATTAATCATTTCTTATGTGTCCGACCTTGTTCGTTGATTGTTAAAATTAATTTGTTCGTTCTAAAAGCCATCATAATTATTTATAGGAAAACGTTCTATTTTTAATACTCAAACAAATGTTTGGGCCTGAAAACAGTTTGGTCTTATTTTTCTACTAAGGTTTGAACTTTGAGAGTGTTTACACACAAGAGAAAAGTGAGAAAATGTTAATGCCTGATTGAGAAAAGTGTATAAATTGGTTTTACATGGGTTTTACGGCTTTGAAACGTCTATAATAATTGTAAAAAAAATAATGCTGACTACATCGCGGACTTCGCTTTTTGCGGACTATTTTTAGAACGTAACTCCCGCGATAAATGAGGGACCACTGTAACACTTTTTTGATTATACGAGGTCTATTAGAAAAGTATCCGACCTTATTATTTTTTTCAAAAACCATATGGATTTGAATCACGTGTGATTACATCAGACATGCTTGAACCCTCGTGGGCATGTGAGAGTTTTTTCACGCCTGTCGGTTACGTCATTCGCCTGTGGGCAGTCTTTGAGTGAGGAGTCGTCCACCCTCTCGTCGATTTTTTCATTGTTTAGGAATGGCTCAGAGACTGCTGCTTTGTTTGATCAAAATTTTTTCAAAACTGTAAGGCACAACTGAGTGGACACCATTCGATAAATTCAGCTGGTTTTCGGTAAAAATTTTAACGGCTGATGAGAGATTTTGGTCTGGTAGTGTCGCCATAAGGATGGCCCACGGCGCCTGACGGCAATCTGCGCTTCGAGGCGGCAGCGTCTCGCCGTTTCAAGTTGAAAACTTCCACATTTCAGACTCTGTTGACCCAGGAAGTCGTCAGAGAACAGAGAACTTTCAGAAGAAGTCGGCATGAGGAGTTTATTCGGACATTCCATTGTTAACGGACATTTTGTAATGAAAGAACGTGCGGGCAGAGTCGCATGTCGGGTCGGACCGACCGCGGGGGGTCGTGACAGTAAAAACACCTCCGTTGGAAACCTTAACGGGCAAGTTGGAACATGCCCAAGCTGTTAAACAATTTCTCAGTTACTCACTTGTTGAAAGCCATCAAAAGCCACCTGAATTTTACAAATGGTTTTCAACACGGAGGTGTTTTTCCTGTCGCGGCTCACACAGATTTGCAGAGTCGTCACGGAAACGACTCGGCGAATTTGCGCGCACATCTTTCATTAAAAAATGTCCTTAAACAGTGGAATGTCCGCATAAAGTCCTCATGCCGGCCTCTTCTGAATCTTCTCTGTTCTCTCATGACGTCCTGGGTGAATTAAGCCTTAAATTAGGATGGTTTCAGGTCGAAACAGGCTGACGACGGCGCCTGGAAGCGCTACACGACGTCCCGCTGCGTGGGAAGTCCTTACACCGACAGAAACAATAGTCAATCAATTTATATAGCGCCAAATCACAACAAACAGTTGCCCCAAGGCGCTTTATATTGTAAGGCAAGGCCATACAATAATTACGTAAAAACCCCAACGGTCAAAACGGCCCCCTGTGAGCAAGCACTTGGCGACAGTGGGAAGGAAAAACTCCATTTTAACAGGAAGAAATCTCCAGCAGAACCAGGCTCAGCGAGGGGCAGTCTTCTGCTGGGACTGGTTGGGGCTGAGGGAGAGAACCAGGAAAAAGACATGCTGTGGAGGGGAGCAGAGATCAATCACTAATGATTAAATGCAGAGTGGTGCATACAGAGCAAAAAGAGAAAGAAACACTCAGTGCATCATGGGAACCCCCCATAATCTCTCATCAGCCGTTAAACGTTTCACCGAAAACCAGCTTAATTTCTCGAATAGTGTCCACTCGGATATTCCTCACAGGTCCAGAAAAAAAATTGATAAAGCAACGCGCGCCGTCTTGAGCAGCGTGTGAAACAAAGGAATTCAGCCGAGAGGGCGGGACCACATCTCACTCAAGGCCTGCCCACAGGGAAATGACGTCTCCGACAAAACTCACGCATGCGCACGAGGGTTCAAGCATGATTGGTGTAATCGAACGTCATTCAAATCCATATAGTTAAAAAAAAATAAAAGGGTCGGTTTATTATCTAATAGACCTCGTATCCTCGCAAAAGCGGGATTTGTATTGATTATTATGTAGTATAATCAGGAAAGTGTTATTTATGTAACATATGCATTGATTTGTATAATGGCACTGTTTATCATGTTGATCATCTTCATTTTTATGTGGATTCCAGCGCTGGTTCATTTTGGTGTATATTTACACCACCTCTTGACCTGGTGTATATTTTCAGCGCAGCGTACGCCAACGACCACGTTGATAAATGCCAAGTAGCGCAGCCGTTTTGGTGTACACCCCATATACGCTCAAATATCGCCGTACGCAACTTTGATACATGAGGCCCATTGGGCCTCATGTATCAATGTTGCGCACTTGTGGCATAAATTTACAGCGTAAACTTGAAATACACCAAAGTCGCCATGACGTATCAAGCAGTGCGCACCTGCCCATTTCTGGCGTATGCCTGACGTGATCTTGATAAATGCGGCGGGTGGAAACGATCGTAATTATAATAAACACGCCCATAAATATTCAGACTCCGCTTCAGACACACCCTCATTTTACGACATGGAAGCCGGGAAGACGGCAATGAAAAAGAACTTCAATAATCACGACGCGTGCCAATAGAGCGTCAAAAGCGGCCGTCGTATCAATTGTTTTGTAGTATATAATCCATAAAGTGTTACAGTGGTCCCTCATTAATCGCTGGAGTTACGTTCTAAAAAATAGCCCGTAATACGCGAAACCAGTCAGCGTTATTTTTTACAATTATTATAGATGTTTCAAAGCTGTAAAACCCCTCACTACACAGTTTATA
The DNA here is from genome assembly GCF_902500255.1 of Thalassophryne amazonica. Classification (NCBI taxonomy): domain Eukaryota; kingdom Metazoa; phylum Chordata; class Actinopteri; order Batrachoidiformes; family Batrachoididae; genus Thalassophryne; species Thalassophryne amazonica. The sequence continues at coordinate 12,086,035 of NC_047114.1, forward strand.
CACTTTCTCAATCAGGCATGAACATTTTCTCACTTTTCTCTCGTGTGTAAACACTCTCAAAGTTCAAACCTTAGTAGGAAAATAAGACCAAACTGTTTTCAGGCCCAAACATTTGTTTGAGAAATAAAAATAGAACATTTTCCTATAAATAATTATGATGGCATTTAGAACGAACGAATTAATTTTAACAATCAACGAACGAGGTTGGACACATAAGAAATTATTAATAGTGACTGACCAGTATGTCACAGATCGGGCCTCTGCGTCCTGACGCCGTGCCTTTTCCCACTCACACCTGGCTGCAAGTGTTTGTTTCCGTGTGACAAACACAGTTATGGTAGTTGTTGGCGCTCTTTTCTCTTCTGGGCAACAAGATTCTTATAAACCGATACTCAGAACACAGAACACTGTACGAAAAAAAGGCATGCAAAATTGGACTAAATACTCCACGAGACTCCGAGGCCACGACAGGTGAACGGCGTTATAGTGAGGGACCACTGTATTGTCTTTTCACATGTCAATAATTCTTGACATGTGGATATTTGCTCGCTCAATTAATAAGACACGCTTAATCTGTCAGATTTCTTTATTTTTTAAATGTATTTCTGTATTTATTTTATTGTGACAACCGAATGGAGACGACAAAACCTGATTGCAGCACGGGCGAATTAAGGGAATGACGAAACTACAGTTGTTATTATCAATTTCTTTGTCTAAAACGATCACACCACATGAAGTTAAGCTCAGCGCTGCTCCGGCTCTAGGCTTGAAGTCTGGAGAAAAAGGCGAGCAGCGCTTTCTTTGCAGTCAGCACTGTAGCCACGGATCGTGCTCCATAACAATCCCACAAAGGCGGGATTTGTATTGATTATTATGTAGTATAATCAGGAAAGTGTTATTTATGTAACATATGCATTGATTTGTATAATGGCACTGTTTATCATGTTGATCAGTTTCATTTTTATGTGGATTCCAGCGCTGGTTCATTTTGGTGTATAATTTACACCACCTCTCGACCTGGTGTATATTTTCAGCGCAGCGTACGCCAACGACCACATTGATAAATGCCAAGTAGTGCAGCCGTTTTGGTGTACACTCCATATACGCTCAAATATCGCCATACGCACGTTGATACTGAGGCCCATTGTGAGGAGTTTTCATGTCTTGACATCAGTGACATCTATATCCTCATGTGGCCAATTTATTATTCCAGATGGGTATCTGATGACTGTTAGGGTATATGTATTGATGGCTTGGATCATATTCCTGCCATTGAGCTGGCTTATCATCACCTGTCTTACCTTCTGGAGGTACTTGGCTGTGGCTGACCTTGCATCTTCATCATGGCTCCCATTGGCTTGTGGCATTCCCAGGTAGCTGTCCTGTATGTCCGCTATACTACATGCTGGCAACTCCACCACCTCAATCCAGTTCACCTTCCCTCTCTTTGCCACCATACATACCCAATCTGAATGACATCCCAATATCCTTGCTGTAGATCCAGGTGAGGTGCATCACTGAGTCAGTTTCTTGCTCATTCTTGGCATACAGCTTGATGTCATCCATGTGGCTGATGGTTTCTCCACTCCTGAATCAATATCCGTATCCGTGCTCTGTGATGAGTTGGCTGAGGGGGTTGAGGCCTATGCAAAACAGCAGCAGGGACAGTGCATCATCTTATTACACCCCAATTCCAATAAAGTTGCGATGTTGTGTGAAATGTAAATTAAAAAAGAATACATTGATTTGCAAATCCTCTTCAGCCTATATTAAATTGAAAATACCACAAAGACAAGATATTTAATGTTCAAAGTAATAAACTTTATTGTTTTTGTGCAAATTTTTGCTCATTTTGAAACGGATGCCTGGAAAACATTTCAAAAAAGCTGGGACAGTGGTATGTTTACCACTGTGTTACATCACCTTTCCTTCTAAAAACACTCAGTAAGAATTTGGGAACTGAGGAAACTAATTGTGAGTGTCATGATTGGGTATAAAAGGAGCATCCCCAAAAGTCTCAGCCATTCACAAGCAAAGATGGGGCGAGGATCATCACTTTGTGAACAACTGCATAAAAAAATAGTCCAACAGTTTAAGAACAATGTTTCTCAACATTCAATTGCAAGGAATTTAGGGATTCCATCATCTACAGTCCATAATATAATCAGAAGATTCAGAGAATCTGAAGAACTTTCTATACGTAAGCGGCAAAACTCTACCATGCAAAGTGAAAGCCATACACCAACAACATCCAGAAATGCCGCCACCTTCTCTGGAACTGAGCTCATTTGAAATGGACAGACACAAAGTGGAAAAGTGTGCTGTGGTCTGATGAGTCCACATTTCAAATTGTTTTTGGAAATCATGGACGTCATGTCCTCCGGACACAATAGGAAAGAGACCATCCAGATTGTTATCAGCGCAAAGTTCAAAAGCCAGCATCTGTGATGGCACCATCAATGCTGAAAGGTACATCCAACAACAGCAACACATGCTGCCATCCAAGCGACGTCTTTTTCAAGGACGTCCCTGCTTATTTCAACAAGACAATGCCAAGCCACATTCTGCACGTGTTACAATAGCGTGGGTTCGTAGTAAAAGAATGCAGGTACTAGACTGGCCTGCCTGCAGTCCAGACCTGTCGCCCATTGAAAATGTGTGGCGCATTATGAAGTGCAAAATACGACAGCGGAGACCCCAGACTGTTGAACAACTGAAGTCGTGCATCAAGCAAGAATGGGAAAGAATTCCACCTACAAAGTTTCAACAATTAGTGTCCTCAGTTCCCAAACCCTTATTGAGTGTTGTTAGAAGGAAAGATGATGTAACACAGTGGTAAACATACCACTGTCCCAGCTTTTTTGAAAACTGTTGCAGGCATCCATTTCAAAATGAGCAAATATTTGCACAAAAACAATAAAGTTGAACATATCTTGTGTTTGTGGCATATTCAATTGAATATAGGTTGAAGAGGATTTACAAATCATTGGATTCTATTTTTATTTACATTTTACACAATGTCCCAACTTTGTTGGAATTGGGGTTGTACAATCCACACTTGATGGTGACTTGGCCGATTGCCTTGGAGTTGGTCTCCAGTGATATCTTCAGTCTCACTGTGTTCCTGATGAAGACAGTGCACCATTACCTTTGTACAGAGCCAAGCACTCATCCATGTGTGAGGCAGGCACTGAGTCATAGGCTTTTTTGTAGTCAATCCAGACTGTGTTCTGATTGGTCTGCCTGGTCGTTGTGTCTTGGTGTACTGCTCTGTCAACTAGAGGTGGACGATACCGGGAATTTTGATACTGATCCGATATCAAGTAAATACAGGCCCAGTATCGCTGATATCGATACTGATACCGATACTTTTTCATATTTAAGCTTCATAGATCCAAAGGATCTAAAAGACCTAGGATAGAATTTCGCCAAACATTGTACGTGACAACAAAATACTTCATTATCACAATCAACATTTTTGTTTAAAAAATATCACTCACAACTTAAAACAAAATCTCCTGAGATAGATGGCTGACAAACCACAATGCAAGGGTGCACTGCTCGGTGTTGTGTGACACAGCACAGCGCTGCTCTTACAGACAGAATAGACTTTGATGAATCTGTGTGCGCAGCAGTCAGTGCGTGCAGGAGAGAATAAAAAGCTTGAGTATCGATCTTTTTACACAAGGATTGTTCAGTATCAATACCAGTGTTGGTATCGATATTATCGATATTAGGATCGATCTGCCCACCTCTACTGTCAAGCAGTGCTTGGACCCTCTGGTAGTGTTTCCAATGTGCTTCTGTGCTGTGCTCATGTGCTGTCTCAGTGTGGTTGATATGATGCCTGAGAGGAACTGCTATGCTGTGGAGAGGGAGGTAACTGGCGAGTGGGATTTTGAGGGTGTCATACCCTTGTGAACTTTGCTGTTGTTTGGAATAAGGTGTCAGTGTGAAGATAGGTACGTATTATTAATTTTATTATTCAGTAAAAATGTCTTATTGAAAATTTTACTCGGTTTATTTATTTATTGCGTTTTATATTTCTTTTATTTTTGGAGGGTATCTGGCATGTGCTCTGTCCACGTGCTTGGACAGCAGGAGGAGTCAGAGAGACAGCAGGAAGGGAGGGGGCGGAGCAGGAGGAGGAGCAGGAGGCGGTCTAGGGGGCGGAGCTTGTAGTTTTTGTCCACAGGTCTGTCACCAAAGTTTCACCGGTTCGTCTCTGCACTAAACCGATTTGTGAGTAAAAGTGGCGCATTAAGAGGCGCACAGAAGAGGATTGAGGAGGAGGAGAAGGTTTTCCTTTTGGTTTTTGTGCCGCAGGAATAAATCTCATGAAAGAGCGACTTTGCTGTTGTATCTGCAGTCTGATCCGGATCAGGGACTGAATGGTGTCGGAATGACACGAACACATGAGTGGGTCTGAGCGAACGTTAGTCCTGTGGGATTAAACCATGGATAACTTCTTCACGGAGGTCAGTTCTAACACCTTTACGCGCCTTTTTAAACCTTTATTGCTACATTTTACCTGTAGTGTAAAGTGGGTCTTAAACGGGCGGTCCGTGGGCCGGATAAGCCGTGTAAAACAGTAATTATGGCCCAATAGGGGAACACTGTGTGATGTACACCGACATATGTGTTCACCACAGCTTGCATGAAGGTAATATGTTCCAGAATTGGACCAGGACCATATTGAAATGCTGCTCCTGACACTTCTGGAAATGTGCAAAGCCAATGTGCTTTTCAGCAACTCCAGCTGTGTTGGAACCAGCAGTGACTTCGTGATGCATTTTGATAACGCCAGTGTCGCCGACCAAATGGTCCCCCCTAAAAATCAATCCTCCCTACCGTCACTGCGCATGCGTCATTTCTCAGCGTCAGCAGAGCTTCACTAATTATCACCTCCTTTCTGCTTAAAACTGCCTCCAGTCATCATCTAACTTCTCAGTGACAGATATCTGTTGTCATAATCACATTATTCCATTTGATCACTTTGGGTGTAGAGAGTCAGACTCAGTCAGTCTCAGAAGCAATGTGCAGTGAAGGCAGGTGTGGACCAATTTTTAGAGAGCGACACCGGTGTCAGAATTGGGAATGACTTTGTGAGGTGATGGTCTAGTGGTTAAGGCGTTGGGCTTGAGACCAGAGGATCCTTGTTTCAAATCCCAGCCTGATCGGAAAATCACTAAGGGACCTTGGGCAAGGTCTTTAATCCCCTAGTTGCTCCTGGTGTGTAGTGGGTGCCTTGTATGTGAATGTGAGGGACTGATGTGTAAAGTGCTTTGAGCGTCTGATGGAGATGGAAAAGATAAGACTTTGTTGATCTCACAGTGGAGAAATTCACATGTTACTTTAGCTCTTAAAAAACACACAAGACTGGTGCGAGTGGAAGAATATGTGCATCAGACAGCGCTATGCAGTTCATTTAATGACTTTGTGATGTGTTTTGGTATCTCCAGCACAGATTTTTGTTGGATTTCACAAAAATGAAGCAATTTTAGATTAAAGAATTATAAAAGATTCAGCTGAAGCATCACATTTAGAGCCTCGTTTAGACACTGGAAGTGCACAGCACACTTCCAGAAGTGGCAGTCAGATTTAGGGGTGCAAAAAAAAAAAAAAAATCCAAGTGTGTCCTGTTTCTCATACTATGTAGAAAGTATAGACACAATAACAAAGTTTATCATTACTTCAGCTATCACAGCGTGTTAGAGTTGAAAAACAAAGTGAAAGCGCTTTGTACTGTGACTGAGAGGCCACAACACTTCTAAACTGAGCCGTTAGGGATAAAACATTAAAATTAATAGACTATAGGTATGATAACGGTAAAATTACTAATAAAGTCAACTTCCTCAGAGCTCTCTGCCGAGCTGCTCTGTGGTCCAGAGGTAACAGGACGCCACCGTACACAGCCTGCTTCTTCACTGTCAACAGCTGTTTTGACTGTGTGATAATTATGCAAAATGCTCCTTATCTTATTAAATTAATGTTGTGTGTGTGTGTTATTTATATTTGTTTGTGTTCTCTGTGTTTGCAAGCTTTTTTTTCATATAACTGCCTGTTGGAGAAGTACCGCTGACTTTTTTTTTCAAGTTTGCATTTTCTGCATTTGCGTGTGTCTCCGGGTGAAGGTTCCTGTCCTGGTTCAGATCTGGATCTGTGTGTCTCTGGGTGAAGGTTCCTGTCCTGGTTCAAATCTGGGTCTGTGTGTCTCCGGGTGAAGGTTCCTGTCCTGGTTCAAATCTGGGTCTGTGTGTCTCCGGGTGAAGGTTCCTGTCCTGGTTCAGATCTGGGACTGTGTGTCTCCGGGTGAAGGTTCCTGTGCTGGTTCAGATCTGGGTCTGTGTGTCTCCGGGTGAAGGTTCCTGTCCTGGTTCAGATCTGGGTCTGTGTGTCTCCGGGTGAAGGTTCCTGTCCTGGTTCAGATCTGGGTCTGTGTGTCTCCGGGTGAAGGTTCCTGTGCTGGTTCAGATCTGGGACTGTGTGTCTCCGGGTGAAGGTTTCTGTCCTGGTTCAGATCTGGGTCTGTGTGTCTCTGGGTGAAGGTTCCTGTCCTGGTTCAGATCTGGGTCTGTGTGTCTCTGGGTGAAGGTTTCTGTGCTGGTTCAGATCTGGGTCTGTGTGTCTCTGGGTGAAGGTTTCTGTGCTGGTTCAGATCTGGGTCTGTGTGTCTCTGGGTGAAGGTTTCTGTGCTGGTTCAGATCTGGGTCTGTGTGTCTCTGGGTGAAGGTTTCTGTGCTGGTTCAGATCTGGGTCTGTGTGTCTCTGGGTGAAGGTTTCTGTGCTGGTTCAGATCTGGGACTGTGTGTCTCCGGGTGAAGGTTCCTGTGCTGGTTCAGATCTGGGACTGTGTGTCTCCGGGTGAAGGTTCCTTTGCTGGTACTGAATACCAGTGAATACTTGGTAAATCATGACTACAAGTCAAGTGATTAATTTGCAGTCAGCTAATTGATTAGGAAATAAGCCCCCCCCCCCCCCCCCCCCCCCCCCCAGCAGAGCGCGGTGAGTCAGCGCAGCAGGTCTGTGACGGGTCAGAGGTTTTGCAGCTCAGCAGGTTTGTGGCATTTCCACAAGTTATCTTTTTTTGTCTCGTTTTCCTAAAGAAAACATGAAGAGCTGTGAATGAAGTCTGTGTGACTGTGAGATCTGTGGATTAATGTTTTAAAAATAAAATGAATTGTTCAGGCGTTACAAGCAAAATATTTCATTTCTTCAGAGAATCCTGAGAATTATCGCAGCTGCTGAAAGCACAATGATGAAAGTTTTCCGGAAATTACAGGAAAACCGTGTTTTTACTCGTCTGGTGAATGTTTCTGGGTTATTTTTGATAACGTACGTCACAATCCATTTGTTCAGTAACACTCCCAAACAGTTGGTGTCAGTAATGCTTCGTGTTGGTTTGCCAGCTGCCATTAAACTCAAAAGAATAATTATGACCTGTCTTCATGAAATTTGTTTGTAAAATCATTTGGAAACATCTCTAATGAGACACCACAGTGGATATTAACGTTGACATTTTCACGTCATGATCTGAGACTGAAGGATTAATGTTAAGTGCTGCTGCATGTCCACAAGGCAGCGAATGAGAGACGAGGTTGTGATCTTACAGTGAGGTGCGTGCCGTGCTGAAACTCCAAAACAAACTGAAGAAACCTTGTTCTGCTACATGAGATGATTTAATGTTAACCAAAAATGGAGCTGGTTTGAGCCAAACGAGCGACCTGACTTCTTTTGAATCATTGTTTATACAGAAAAGCTAACACTCCGCTAAGTCTTTGATTTTGTGTTTCATAAAACTTCAAATTGTCTCCATGTAAACTCCAGCCTGCTAAATCTGTGTTTTGTAGTTCTTCTGTACACAGGATTTCTGAAGTTTTGGGGTGAAAAAAACAGAAACATAATGGCAGATTTCACAATTCTGAAAGAGGAGACAGCACATCTTGTGATAACAAGTTTAGATGGCAGTGGTTAGAGGAAAAAGACCAGACTGGCATTTTCTTTTTTGTCTGTCCTTTTTATTTTTGTTAACCCTCGTAATATGTTGAAAAAAATAGACTGATTATGTTGCAGGTCATTTTGACCTGTACTGTGTAAATCCACTCAAAAGTAAAAACAAACAGGTTAAACCAATAACAACTTTATTTTAGATTATATAAACATTTAGAAAAGAGACATACATTTTTAATTCCAGCACTACTTTTAAGAACTATTTAGTTAAAATTAACACTTTTTTCCATTTAGCTTGTCCCATTTTCTCAGATTTTCAATATTCAACATTTTCAGTGTTCTTCAGACAGAATGTGACTGTGCTTTCTGCGGATGGAATTCTTGCATTTCACACAACCAAAGTACTGGTCATCCTTTCTTTTTCTTCATGAAATTGTGTGACGTTTCCTTATTTAAGGTCATGAACTGGTGGGTGAAATCTGGAAACTTTGATGTGCAGTGGAATGTCTGTGCAGAGTTTATATACAGAGATGATGCTGTGGGACATTTTGACGCAGACACTTGAGGTGTTCAGATCCAAAACAAACATGTCTTTGATGTGCTCAAAGATGCATCTGTGTGCATTACAAGTTGCACACTGCAAAATGTGTGAAAAGAATGGACAGAAAAAATGACCTGACCCAACAAAATTTTTTTTTTTTTGTAGATTTCTTTTTAGGTTGGTAAATTGACCTGAAAATGCACCAAATTTTTTCTTGGGAAGAACCTCCAGACCCCCCACCCCCCACCCCCTTTTGCCCTTGCCAGACATTTTCAGTTTTTTTTTTTCTTTTTTTTTTCTGTGGCTCACTTTCATCACTGAAAGCAGCACTCAACTAGGGGTCCTGTTAGTAACCGGATGGGAAACTGGACCAGACCGGGGTCTGTTTGTGTTTCTCTGAGTGTTTCTCTGACATGTTGTGTCAGGATGGGGCATCCGGAGTAGAATCTGTGCCAAAACTTCATGCAGATCCAAATGGGATCCACTGGTAACCCTGAAGTAATCTGGGGGCCAAAAGACAAACAAAAATGGCAGATGCTGAAAATTCCTCTTTCATGGAGTGAAACCTGCTCTGAATTATTAAAATTTAAACACAACTTCAGGTATAATGCTGTGCTTACACATAATGACGACAAGTCACGAATGCCACGAAGTATGCATTCTTGGCCGCTGATCACGAATGTGATGATTCGGGGCAGAGGCATCAGGTCTCCTCAGGAACTGCTGCAACCTGTTACCACACGTTACAATTAATGGCATGTGTTGCTGGCAAATTACGCATGGTCAAGAATAATGTTCCGTGCTGTTGCGTGCTGTTCCACGCCATTGTACGTAACAGCGCATCGTTACGTTCTGTCACGTTGTGAATGAGGTGAATTGTCTACACACACACACACACCCATATTCATCCGTCAGCTGCTGAACAGTTCAGATTGCTTCAGTTTGCTCCTCAAAATCCACAGCAGAAGAACTTTGTAATTGCATGCTTAGTTGGGCTCTGTGCCATGGAACTGCACAGAGCCCAACTTTCTCAAAGGTTGTATCATATTTTTTTCCAGTCACCTACATGTTCAAGATCGCTTCGGTCAAGATATTTGCTTGCTGAGGTGAGCATGTTGTTGGCTTGATAACAAAGTCGTCCATTGAAGAGGAACATATTTCTTTTAGCACTGTAATGTAGCATTATAAAACATTAGCGTTATCACATTTCCTATTCAAACATAACATCTCTGTTATAACGTTACAGCAAACACAAAACACGTGTGCTAAGGCTAATGAAATAGTCATTGTTAATGTTTACAGCTATTAATATAAGTAAGTAGCTCGTCATAGACGTTAATGTTAGCGGCTAACTATCAATCAATCAATCAATTTTTTTATATAGCGCCAAATCACAACAAACAGTTGCCCCAAGGCGCTTTATATTGTAAGGCAAGGCCATACAATAATTATGTAAAACCCCAACGGTCAAAACGACCCCCTGTGAGCAAGCACTTGGCTACAGTGGGAAGGAAAAACTCCCTTTTAACAGGAAGAAACCTCCAGCAGAACCAGGCTCAGGGAGGGGCAGTCTTCTGCTGGGACTGGTTGGGGCTGAGGGAGAGAACCAGGAAAAAGACATGCTGTGGAGGGGAGCAGAGATCGATCACTAATGATTAAATGCAGAGTGGTGCATACAGAGCAAAAAGAGAAAGAAACAGTGCATCATGGGAACCCCCCAGCAGTCTGCGTCTATAGCAGCATAACTAAGGGATGGTTCAGGGTCACCTGATCCAGCCCTAACTATAAGCTTTAGCAAAAAGGAAAGTTTTAAGCCTAATCTTAAAAGTAGAGAGGGTGTCTGTCTCCCTGATCTGAATTGGGAGCTGGTTCCACAGGAGAGGAGCCTGAAAGCTGAAGGCTCTGCCTCCCATTCTACTCTTACAAACCCTAGGAACTACAAGTAAGCCTGCAGTCTGAGAGCGAAGTGCTCTATTGGGGTGATATGGTACTACGAGGTCCCTAAGATAAGATGGGACCTGGTTATTCAAAACCTTATAAGTAAGAAGAAGAATTTTAAATTCTATTCTAGAATTAACAGGAAGCCAATGAAGAGAGGCCAATATGGGTGAGATATGCTCTCTCCTTCTAGTCCCCGTCAGTACTCTAGCTGCAGCATTTTGAATTAACTGAAGGCTTTTTAGGGAACTTTTAGGACAACCTGATAATAACGAATTACAATAGTCCAGCCTAGAGGAAATAAATGCATGAATTAGTTTTTCAGCATCACTCTGAGACAAGACCTTTCTGATTTTAGAGATATTGCGTAAATGCAAAAAAGCAGTCCTACATATTTGTTTAATATGCGCTTTGAATGACATATCCTGATCAAAAATGACTCCAAGATTTCTCACAGTATTACTAGAGGTCAGGGTAATGCCATCCAGAGTAAGGATCTGGTTAGACACCATGTTTCTAAGATTTGTGGGGCCAAGTACAATAACTTCAGTTTTATCTGAGTTTAAAAGCAGGAAATTAGAGGTCATCCATGTCTTTATGTCTGTAAGACAATCCTGCAGTTTAGCTAATTGGTGTGTGTCCTCTGGCTTCATGGATAGATAAAGCTGGGTATCATCTGCGTAACAATGAAAATTTAAGCAATACCGTCTAATAATACTGCCTAAGGGAAGCATGTATAAAGTGAATAAAATTGGTCCTAGCACAGAACCTTGTGCAACTCCATAATTAACTTTAGTCTGTGAAGAAGATTCCCCATTTACATGAACAAATTGTAATCTATTAGACAAATATGATTCAAACCACCGCAGCGCAGTGCCTTTAATACCTATGGCATGCTCTAATCTCTGTAATAAAATTTTATGGTCAACAGTATCAAAAGCAGCACTGAGGTCTAACAGAACAAGCACAGAGATGAGTCCACTGTCCGAGGCCATAAGAAGATCATTTGTAACCTTCACTAATGCTGTTTCTGTACTATGATGAATTCTAAAACCTGACTGAAACTCTTCAAATAGACCATTCCTCTGCAGATGATCAGTTAGCTGTTTTACAACTACCCTTTCAAGAATTTTTGAGAGAAAAGGAAGGTTGGAGATTGGCCTATAATTAGCTAAGATAGCTGGGTCAAGTGATGGCTTTTTAAGTAATGGTTTAATTACTGCCACCTTAAAAGCCTGTGGTACATAGCCAACTAACAAAGATAGATTGATCATATTTAAGATCGAAGCATTAAATAATGGTAGGGCTTCCTTGAGCAGCCTGGTAGGAATGGGGTCTAATAAACATGTTGATGGTTTGGATGAAGTAACTAATGAAAATAACTCAGACAGAACAATCGGAGAGAAAGAGTCTAACCAAATACCGGCATCACTGAAAGCAGCCAAAGATAACGATACGTCTTTGGGATGGTTATGAGTAATTTTTTCTCTAATAGTTAAAATTTTGTTAGCAAAGAAAGTCATGAAGTCATTACTAGTTAAAGTTAATGGAATACTCAGCTCAATAGAGCTCTGACTCTTTGTCAGCCTGGCTACAGTGCTGAAAAGAAACCTGGGGTTGTTCTTATTTTCTTCAATTAGTGATGAGTAGAAAGATGTCCTAGCTTTACGGAGGGCTTTTTTATAGAGCAACAGACTCTTTTTCCAGGCTAAGTGAAGATCTTCTAAATTAGTGAGACGCCATTTCCTTGCCAACTTACGGGTTATCTGCTTTAAGCTACGAGTTTGTGAGTTATACCACGGAGTCAGACACTTCTGATTTAAAGCTCTCTTTTTCAGAGGAGCTACAGCATCCAAAGTTGTCTTCAATGAGGATGTAAAACTATTGACGAGATACTCTATCTCCCTTACAGAGTTTAGGTAGCTACTCTGCACTGTGTTGGTATATGGCATTAGAGAACATAAAGAAGGAATCATATCCTTAAACCTAGTTACAGCGCTTTCTGAAAGACTTCTAGTGTAATGAAACTTATTCCCCACTGCTGGGTAGTCCATCAGAGTAAATGTAAATGTTATTAAGAAATGATCAGACAGAAGGGAGTTTTCAGGGAATACTGTTAAGTCTTCTATTTCCATACCATAAGTCAGAACAAGATCTAAGATATGATTAAAGTGGTGGGTGGACTCATTTACTTTTTGAGCAAAGCCAATAGAGTCTAATAATAGATTAAATGCAGTGTTGAGGCTGTCATTCTCAGCATCTGTGTGGATGTTAAAATCGCCCACTATAATTATCTTATCTGAGCTAAGCACTAAGTCAGACAAAAGGTCTGAAAATTCACAGAGAAACTCACAGTAACGACCAGGTGGACGATAGATAATAACAAATAAAACTGGTTTTTGGGACTTCCAATTTGGATGGACAAGACTAAGAGACAAGCTTTCAAATGAATTAAAGCTCTGTCTGGGTTTTTGATTAATTAATAAGATGGAATGGAAGATTGCTGCTAATCCTCTGCCCCGGCCCGTGCTACGAGCATTCTGACAGTTAGTGTGGCTCGGGGGTGTTGACTCATTTAAACTAACATATTCATCCTGCTGTAACCAGGTTTCTGTAAGGCAGAATAAATCAATATGTTGATCAATTATTATATCATTTACTAACAGGGACTTAGAAGAGAGAGACCTAATGTTTAACAGACCACATTTAACTGTTTTAGTCTGTGGTGCAGTTGAAGGTGCTATATTATTTTTTCTTTTTGAATTTTTATGCTTAAATAGATTTTTGCTGGTAATTGGTAGTCTGGGAGCAGGCACCGTCTCTACGGGGATGGGGTAATGAGGGGATGGCAGGGGGAGAGAAGCTGCAGAGAGGTGTGTAAGACTACAACTCTGCTTCCTGGTCCCAACCCTGGATAGTCACGGTTTGGAGGATTTAAGAAAATTGGCCAGATTTCTAGAAATGAGAGCTGCTCCATCCAAAGTGGGATGGATGCCGTCTCTCCTAACAAGACCAGGTTTTCCCCAGAAGCTTTGCCAATTATCTATGAAGCCCACCTCATTTTTTGGACACCACTCAGACAGCCAGCAATTCAAGGAGAACATGCGGCTAAACATGTCACTCCCGGTCCGATTGGGGAGGGGCCCAGAGAAAACTACAGAGTCCGACATTGTTTTTGCAAAGTTACACACCGATTTAATGTTAATTTTAGTGACCTCCGATTGGCGTAACCGGGTGTCATTACTGCCGACGTGAATTACAATCTTACCAAATTTACGCTTAGCCTTAGCCAGCAGTTTCAAATTTCCTTCAATGTCGCCTGCTCTGGCTCCCGGAAGACAATTGACTATGGTTGCTGGTGTCGCTAACTTCACATTTCTCAAAACAGAGTCGCCAATAACCAGAGTTTGATCCTCGGCGGGTGTGTCGCCGAGTGGGGAAAAACGGTTAGAGATGTGAACGGGTTGGCGGTGTACACGGGGCTTCTGTTTAGAACTACTCTTCCTCCTCACTGTCACCCAGTCGGCCTGCTTTCCCGGCTGCTCGGGATCTGCCAGGGGGAACTAACGGCGGCTAAGCTACCTTGGTCCGCACCGACTACAGGGGCCTGGCTAGCCAATTAGCTAGCCAATTAGCTTACTGATATGACTGTCCCTCTTCATCAGCATCTGAATCAGCCACATCGTGTTTCCTTATCAGATGCTGCTGTATCGCCACTGTACTGCTATGGAAGGCAAGTTCTGCTTTACAGATTTTAATTTGGTTAAAATGTCCCAAAACTTATGAGCTTTGTCACTGGCTAGCCATGATATTGTTTGGGCATAACTTTTCTGGTGACATCACAGCTGATCCCGATTACCGTTACTGCCCATGTGCGTCAAGGGCAGAAAGGCAGCAGAAGGTACAGTGATAGCTTTGAAAGAAAAACAAAGCTTAAAAAATAAACCATGACGGCAATTATTAAATTAGTCGCCACCAATTTTGATAGTCTACGTAATCATGATGAATCGACTAATCATGGTAGCCCTGTTCTCAGATATGATGAATTCTAAAGAAACATTTTTTTCTTCTTCACTAAGAAAATCTGGCAAAACACAAACTGCAGAATTTGGTACCTTTTGGTCCCCTCTTTTTTTTTTTCAGCGGCCACTTTGTGATGTGTTTCTGTCACTCCAGTTGTGACAGACGCGGCAG